>NC_084468.1:78566060-78869090 GCF_027409185.1 Cynocephalus volans | reverse complement strand
TACAGATATCGTTGTACTGTTTTAGAAACAGTAGTCCTGATAAAAGTAGATGCCACTGACAGGGATCTCTTGCCCTAAGTTGATATAGTTCAGTGATTGAGTTTAGATGTGTTGTCCCCTCCAAAACTCATGTGGAAATTTGATCCCCAATGTGGCAGTATTGGAAACTGATTGGGTCATGGGTGTGGATCCCTCATGAATGGATTAATGCTCTCCTTGGGGGAGGGGCGATTAATGAGTGAGTTCTTGCTGTATTAGTCCCCGCAAGAGCTGGTTGTTTAAAAATATCCTGGCACCTCCTCTCTCTCTTGCTTCCTCTTGCCATGTGATCTGCTTGTACCCGCCAGCTGCCTGCCACTTTCCGCCATGAGTAGAAGCAGCCTGAGGCCTGTGCCAGATGCAGCTGTCCCAGAATCGTAAGCCAAATAAACCTCTGTTCTTTATAAATTACCCAGTCTCAGGTATTTCTGTTACAGCAACACAAACAGACTAAAACCCTCAGGTAAAGTTCTCATGAATCTCTTCCCATCTCTCCCTTCCACCAAAAGTTTAAATAAATAAACATCACAATTTAATGCCAAAGTGTAAACATATACAATTCACTTCTAATTACTCCAAGAAAATGGGCCAGTGTAAAGGTAATCTGTGGGGTTGGACACATACTGGCTTGGATGACAATTGTATTTGAAAATGGGTTTTGAGAAGTGTTTTGAGCAATCATTGGAATACATTTTAAAAATGTTGAATTATGGTACATCAACTTGAATTAACTTAAGCTAGGAAGATTAATATACTTGAAAAGTCCAAATGTATTTAGGCTTGACCAGATCCAGGTGGAAAGGAGGTCATTGGCACTGTTTTCTCTCTTCACATTCTGTGTCTTTGTCTCCTATGTGTTGGCTTAACTTTGTGGTGACAAAATCATCATAGTAGCTCTTTATGCTTGCAAAGTATTTAGTGCTGACTTTATGTCAACCATCAAACAAACAAACAAACAAAAGATTGTAATTGGCACTGCTTGGTGTACCTGTCAGTCCTGGATCAATCACAGTTTCCAGGGGTATGTGATAATCTGATGGGCCAACATTGGTCACTTATGGTAATATAGATGAGGCAATAAAATTGACATTCTTATGGGGGGGGGGTAAGTGTAGTGTCCCCAAAGAAGAGAAGTGTCTGTCTTCAGAACAAGATGGAGAGAATGCTAAATATACAGGTATAACAGATGTACCCAACCACTTGCTGATATTTTAGCTTCATTAATTTTTAGTCATACCTCTTAAATCCTGGCTTAATCTATTTCTATCTTTATTTTCCCTCTTTTATAACAATACTGTCTGTGTTCAAAATGAGAGCAAGTGGATGATAAATGAAATCCAACCATATCAATTTTGTATATTTGCCCCTTTCATTTATTCATTGATGAGACAGATAGCAAGCAAATAAACTTACACATAAATATTTAATTACAATGTGTAAAAAGTACTATGAAAAAGAAACAGGGTAAAATAATATAGAAAAGAATGTGTCCTGTGTACAGGGAAGAGTGTTAAGGGAAAGACTCTCTGAAACATAAAAATGATAATACGATGTCATAAAGTCATGGATCAATTACTCTCATCACGTTACTCACAGAAAATGATAATATTATATGCACACTGGGATAAATTTACAAACTCACAGGATAGTCAACATACAGAAGCAGTCCTGGAGGTTGCAAGCATGGGAGTTCCCTCTTGACCAGCTGTAGGTCTGGAAAACCTATAAAAACCACCTTACTTGGATGATGATCTCTTTATAAGGGAAGAGTACTGAGGTTAAATGAGTGTTCAGATAGAGGGTGCTGGGCTAGGGTTTTTAAAATTATTTCATCTCAAATAACAGCTGATTACAAAAAGGTATTGTGATATCATTAAATACAAAAATGTCCTGTGTACATTTTTGTCTTTTATCTCTGTAGAATGAAGATTATGGAACTAGAAATAAACTATTCTTTACTGAATTGGTTAGGTGGATAGGGTAATTTTGAATAAGAAAAAACTTACATGTGATCCCTCCCTAACTCCTGCCTTGTTACATGCTCTTCTTTGATACCTCTGGCAATCTTTTGGTGACAGGAGCGAGGTAAAAGACATAAGAGTGAAATTTATGTTGTCTTTTCTCACCACTCAAATCTCCAGCAAACCCACATACAAGATCTAGTTCTCTAAGTAGAGGTAAGATCTTGCTTATGACTTTAACAAACTTTCTCTGGCATCTCCATAGAAATGGGAAGTTTACTAGAAACCTTCAAGAAACACCACAAGCACAACGGTAAACAGGACTTCCTGGAATAATCCATAACAATGTGGTGGAAAATTCCAGAGGGTGGAAATGGCATGATAATACCAACTCAGTAGTGATAAATAGAGTTAGAGTAAAGCTCAACATCAGATTTAGAAACATGAGTTTCCTGACTTTTTTAAAGGACCACATGCTCCCATCACTGCAAAGACTTTGGTGTCAAATAAATTGAATTTTGTTACAACCCAAGTATTAAATTCATCTTACAGTCCTCACATTACTCTGACTGTGTAGATTGATCCCTGGATCCAATTCAGCCACAAGGCCCTTCTTCTCCCCAGAAAAGTCTATTTATTTCTAGAAGCCTGTCACAAATGCGTTGTCATTTTATAGAAGACAAGGTATTTCATTTTATATTTGTCAAACCTAAAACTCACAAAGGTTAAGCAATTTACAAAGATCATATAGTTAGCAATAATTTCAGGCAGAATTTTAACTCAAGTGGATGTAACACTAACTCTTTGCACTATTTCATCATAAAACAACAAGGTATCCTTGAAGCTGGGAGACCTAATATGGTGAAGCTGTATAATGTAAAGCAGACTTCAGGCCCCCTGAGAGTGGGGCTCTAACTACCTCTTCCCCAGTACCCAGACAAGTGTCTGGAACAAAACAGATATTCACAAATATAGATTCACAAAGTAGATATTCACAAATAGTGAAAAAATAAATGTACAAACATTCATATAAAGTGTTGAGGCATTGCATTTTTTAAAAACATTCATAAAAAATACTTCAAATGTCTTTGTGGGTTAATTAAGAAGCTCATGTAACTGCCACTGTTTTTCTTTTTACAGTTAACAGTTGCTGCAAAATTAAATATCAGAAGTTAATGGACAGAACTGGAATGCTTTTTTCTATTTAATTCTACATTTCCCTCTTGCTCCATTAAAATATACAGTCCTGTTGGTTCTGAATTCTCAGACACAGGTGGCATTCCTGCTGACATATCAGTAGTGAGAACAATGCATCAGTCATTAGAAAATTATATCAGACATACGCTAGAACCACTTAGCAGCTGAAACACTGAAGGGACAGCATTAGAGAGGAAAGATAAAAAGGACTGGCAGAGAGAGAATGTGCATGCATCCCCACATTCCAAACCACCAAGGATCTCAAAAGCAGCCAGGCAAAAGCTTAATGGGGCGCAGTTCAATTTTACAATTAGGAACAACTGTTTTCAAACGAGCCCTAGCATAATGATTAGGCATACTAAATAGAGAATATAAAATTGGGTTAGAAAGAAAGGCATTGGAAAAAGTATGTTCTGTTCTAAGCAACAAGAACACTCACTGCACTGGAGTGAATATTGTAGCAAATGCTTTTATCTAAAATTTTAGAAACATTGATATAATTTAAGGGAATTTTCCTGGACCAATGTAATATTAACATCTTAAAATATTTTTTTCATTTTCTGCATATAAGGCAACTATGGGAAATACGCCCAATTTCTGATATTTGAAAAAACTATTAGGCATTGATACAAATTTGAAAGATAATCTTTGACAGCATTTTAACATATATTTCTTCCATTTCTCTTCCACACATTTTTTTTAAACTAATAATTACTTCAAATTTTTTAAAAAGTATATGTTAGAAGCCTTTGGCACTGTCACACAATGCTTCTGCTACCGCTTACTACTACTAATGGTAACTACAACAATAATATTTAGTTCAGTGCTAATCATTTTACAGTTTCAATTAATTCTTACAGAATTCTGTGAAGTATATATTATTATTACTGTCCCTCATTTAACATATGAAGATATTGAGGTTCTAGACGTTAAGTAACATGCAAAGTTATAATTGGCTGAGCTAAACCTAAAACCATTTCTAATATCATAGTATTTACTCCAGTCACTATACTACATTGCTTTCCACACGCTTACTGATGGAATATAAACAGCAATATCATTGTCAAGGGTTTTGTAAAAGACATAGCCCTATAAATCATGATTAGCTTATTTCTTAATAAGTAAAATTATATTCAGAATAGTGTTGCAGTATCATCACGTTGCGAAGACATGGAAGCAGCAGTGCCAGAAGAGAAGCAGCACAGATTAAAGGCAACTATAGCAATCATGGCCTCTGGGTCTAAGAACCTTCATCAAACCTTGAAGTCATCCTAAACGTCATGTCTTTCCTACCTACTCCATGTCCAGCAAGTATTGTGAGTGATCATTGCAAAATATAACTCAAATCCAATTGATTTTCAGCATCTCCCTCATTATATCCCTAGTTTAAGTCACCATCAACTTCCTCTGAACTATTGCAATGGCATCTCACCTTGTCTCTCTTTTTTGACACTTGCCCATTCTCTATCCTCACTCCAAGTACATTGTCTATCCAGCAACCATTGTGTTTCTTTTCAAACATAATGAAGATCCTTTAACCCCCTGAAGAAACTCGCCAGTGGCTTCTCATCACAATTTTTTAAATTCAATTTGAAACAAACTTAAACACAAAAAATGTTCAAGATAAGAATAATACTTTTCCTAAATGATTTTAGAATAAACTGTCAACCTGATGTCCCATCACACCTAAATACTTAGTGTGCATTTCTCACACACAAGAAAGAACATTTTCCTGTGTAACCACAATACGATCATAAATATCAGGAACTTAAGTGACATTGATATTACTATTATCTAATCCTCAGATCGCATTCAAGTTTTCCAGTTGTCTAAATAATTTTTTTTATAGCAAAAGAATTCAGCTGAGAAAATTGTATTAAATGTAATTGTCATTTCTCTTTTATCTTCTTCAGTCTACTGTAGTTCCTCAGTTTTTTCTTGACTTTTACATCCTCAACGCTTTTGAAGATCTTGATGTTATTTTGTAGAATGCCTTTTTATTTGGATTTAAATGATGTTTTCTCATATTCATATTATGCTTATTTGGGATGAATATTATAGATGTGACAGTATGCTGTCACCTGCATCTTATCAGGTGATATACAACTTTGATTTGTCACATTACCAATGATGTCACTTCAATCATTTGATTATCTTCATCATGGTAATGTTACTCTTTTTATCTTTGAAATTAATAAGTGCTTTACAGGTAGATACGTGGAAACTATGTCATCCTCATCAATCTTTCAATTTATCCCTTTCTTTATTTATAGCTGTACAGATATATGGTTTCCTATTTCTTCTGTGGGTTATAATGTATCAATAGCATTTACTTGGGTGCTTATTTTGCTCCATATTTGGCAAGTGGGAGCCCTCTCGACCAGGTTTCTGTGTCACCGATATGTCCCCATCATCCTCTGAGCACCTCTTTGCTTGGTGGCACAATAAGATATGTCAGACACATCTTTTACTTTCCCTGCTCCAGCTCTAGAATCAACCATTTCTCTAATAATTCCTTTTTTCTTTTACAAGAGAATCATATTTAGAAGCTAAGATCTGGGTGCTACGTGAACTGATCGCTACTGAGCTAGTGTTGTTCCCCACCATTCTCAGTGTACAGAAATAGAGAATGTATGCATGTAGGTATGTATATGTACACACATACCCCTATATAAATATTTTTCCATATACCTATATTTATTAAAAATCATGAATTCACATCTATACCTCTAATTCCAATAGACAGTAATCTGGTTCCCATTATCTTTAATATGTTTACTTATTTTTTTAATCCCTCTCTTTGTAGTGAATCTGCCTTTGCTTCTGTGGCCCCTTCCATACCATTTTGAATTCTGACATCTCACACTGACCATCACTCCATATGGAAATCCTCCTCATCCCGTTGAGTTTCTCACCCATGTTGGTTCCTGCATACCACACCTCCATGTGGACACCTTTCTCATCTTGATTGCACTACATTACCCCACATTATTCAGGTCTTCTATGGAGATATTCTCTTGGCCTTGTTTAAGCTTTCACACCTGCTCTGATCCACCATGGCCCACTCCTCTAGGTGTGTATGCCTATCTTGCTCTGCCCCTCCTACTGGCTTTAGAACTGAAATGCTCAGGAAGGGAAGAAGAGGAAGAGGAAGGGCTGCAGTAACAACTTGAATTTAGACAACACTCTGCTTGGATCTACAAGGTCCCCTGTACACTAGATGATATCTAACTCCAAACATTATCTTTTACCTTTTCCCCTCACTTTTGCCTCAAAGCCTTCTTGCTGTTCCTTGAACACACCAACCACAGTCTCGCCTCAAGATCAATGTACCTGGAACATGCTTCCCCAAGATTCTTCTCGGCACCACCCCACCTCACCCAACTCGATCACTCTCCATCAACTTCCCCAAATTTATTTGAATTGTTGCACTTTTTACTTCCTAATATTATATTATATGTGAATTTGTTTATTTGTTTATTACCTATTCCCTTTAACTAGAATGTAAGTAAGGTCTATGAGAACTGGGATCTTGTTTGTTTTAGTCAGTGATGTAGTCTCAGCACCTAGAAAAGGTCTTGTACAAAGTATGTAGTTTGTCAGTGCAATATTTAAATAAATAAGTGTCAGATGGGCAAGGTCCCCTTTCTTTTCCCATCGAAGGGTTTTTGTGGTTGAACCCTTACCTTGTGCCTGTGTTACCCATCCCATTTTTCTACTTATTTACTGTGGGTAGTTCTTCACGTCTGTGTCTGCTCAAGCCTGCTTGGCTGACCTGTGTTACTAGATATTAGACTACTATTAAAGCATCTACAAGGTTATCCTTGGACACCCTTATCTCATTTTCATCCTCAAGGAGTAAATAAGTTCAGCTACTGTATTTGGCCTAGAACAGATATTGACGAATCATTTCTATGAATGTTTACTTTCATTTTCTTTCCAATGTTTCATTTATTTAATGATTTGTTTAGAAAATTTCCATTTCCTCATTTATGAATACAGTTGAAGTATTTGGCAGAAACACAGAGATTAACATGTGGAAAATCTTATAATCTGCTTACATCAAGGATGACTTTATTCTCCTCTCGTATGGTCACTCTGTGCTCAAATATCAGTGCAAAAAAAATTAGTTAACATTTACTAAAACATCCCAACAACTGTCATGAGGAAGAGCTTCTTCACCACTTTTGATGTTTCTCTCTTTATGTAGGAACATCCACTAGTGTAACTACTGGCCACCTTTCATCCTTTGCTTTCTCTTCTCAAGAGAAAATGGATTGATTACCAAAGTGGTAAATTTGGGAAAAGTAAGCAGGTCATTATTGGCTCAGCTCCATGTTCCTTCCTTTTGGAATGTGATGATCCCCACCCACACCCCCACACACTGTGGATAAAAAGGTCTTCTCTGACCCAAGTTTGCCTAATTTTAAGGGTCAATATTAAGAAGCCTATACTTACTAATAAATAAAGGCGATTTTCTTGCCCTTTTACACTGCTCCTTCATCTATCTCATATTGCTTGGTCCTAGAGCTGAAAACATGGCAATGATAACTCAAAACTTTTCTTGTTCTACTACTATTTTCCCTATTTTGATTTTTAGTTGAAAAGTGAAAAGTAATATGCTCGGAACATAAATTGTTTTAGGCTTAGAAAGATTCCTATTCTGCAAACTAACAGTATTTTATTGGTGTATACATTTTGTTTGAATGTGTGTCTTATTTCTTTTCATCTATATCTTGTGACAGGATGATTTATTTGCATTTTGATCTCCTTGTTATAAGGGATTTGAAAGAATGAGAAGTATTTTTTCTTCCTCAGAACTACAAAGTTGGCCAGGGCTTGGTTTGATGAGTGTGAAAGCCTTTGCTTCAAAGGGTTATTAATGGCTTTTTTTTTTTTTCCTTTTAGGATCAAAGATAAGAAGTTACTAGGCACTTGATGGTGAGGCGCAAAGGGCTAATACTGTAAGAGAAGCCCTGAGTGGCCAGTCTTAGGAGGGAGAAAGTGAGTTTTGCGTGAGGGTGTAGAGATTTCACCAGATGGCATGTATCTTACCCCCTCTCCACCTTGAGAATAGGACCAAGGAGGCATGACTAGAAGGTATCTTTGGAAACTAATCAGTACAGTCACACCTTGCCTGGTATCCATAAGCCAACTCAGCTAACAGCACCTGAAAGAAGATGGAGGACCAGACTTCATTGCAATATAGTGACCGAAAAAATATTATTAATCATTAGGCTGTTGGGTACTAGAACACTCTCTCATTTTATGAGTATCATGTGAAATCCTTCGATATTGAACTAATCTTCATGAACGGGAAGAGCTTCACAGAAAGGATGAAGATAGAATTTCTAGTCATGCTGTTGAGAAGCAACTCAAATTTAACTTGATGTAAAACAAAGTATAGTAACATTTCTTTCACCACAATGTTCTACAGGAAATTCATACTTTAAGTCATTTTATTTTTTGTTTATAATTCCTTTTTTTTCTTCTTTAGAGGTAAAAATTTATATACATTGAAATGCAAGTGTCTGTAACCCACAGCACTCTCACAGAACGTTAGATAACAAAACATTGTTATCATCCCATAGAGTTCCCAAACGATCCTTTCCAGTCAATTCCTTGCCCCATCCCCAGAGACCACTACAGTTCTAATTTTTTTTTTTTTGTCACAGTAGACTAGTTTTACCTGCTCTAGGATAATGTTTAATATAAATGGAATGATACATCATGTAATCTGTGTAAGGTTTCTCTAACTCAGAATAATGTTTTATAATTCATCCCCATTGCTGCATGTATCAAGGTTTCATTATTTGTTACTACTGAGGAGAATCTCATTGTATGAATATACCTTCGTTTGTTTTCCATTTTCTTATTTATGAGCACTCAGGCTGCTTCCAATTTTGGACTATTATAAATGCATATAAATATGCATTTTGGAATATTATGAAAAATGTTATGTTACAAACATTCGCATACAAATTTATTTAGAAACAAGCTTTTTTGGTGGGTAAATATCTAAGATCTGGTTTTCTTGGTCATTAGGGAAATGCTAAGCTTTGTTTTATAAGAAACTATTAAAACATTTTTTTCAAAGAGGCTGTCCCATTCTACACTCCTACCCACCAACAATGTATGAATTCTGCTTGCACACATTCCTACCAATATTTGGTATTGTCAGTCTTTTAAATTTTAGTCATTCTGGTTGGTATTTTAAATACTTTAAAATTTTGAATTTAATTTAAGCTAAATTAAAATAACCCAAAATTTATAATATGGGATAATCAGTTACCATGAGGAAAGGAACATATCTGTTTGGCTTACAAATATTACTAGTGTTAAGGAAATTGCCTGCCATTGTAGATGCACAAGTCACATGTGTTGAGTAAAACAATTATGTAAAAACTATTTAATATGCTTTTTTATGCATTTTTTCTTTACATTTAATTTACTGACACAAATTGTCATAGTCATTTAATTTTTAGCCTCTGCATATTTCTCAGACTTATTTTTTATCACCAAATATCATTCTGCTAGTTTAAACTAATATCATTAATTTCACAGAATGTTATATTTTTGCTTATCAGTCTTTTTCCCAGATTAGTCCCTTCAACCATGCTTGAAACTCTCAATAGCTCCCTCTCCCCTAATTAATAGAGTCAATGCAGTCTCAACTTCTTTCATCCAACTACATATCAAGCTATTTATACTCCTAAAACTCATTATACCTTCACGTTTTTATGTGTGTTGTTTTCTTTACTTAGAATGTCCTTTTCCTGGTCTATCTTGTGTTTCTCATGTATATATCCATGCATCTATCTAATTTTTCTTTCTGGACAGAGAGAGCTGAATAAAGGAAATTTCTTACCTGCAAGTCTGGTTGTTTGAACTTAAAGGTGAGTACTACAATGTCTAAGAGAAGGTACGAACCATGTCCAAATAGTAGATTCCAGAGACTCATGTACAAAAGGCATACCAAATCAAGAATAATTCAGAAATCTCCCACAGTATATGGAGAGTTTCTTCTCACATGTACTACTGAATAGGACAGAGTCTGGCTGTCTCATATGGTCATTGCTACCAGTGTTTCCTGCCTTATGAGGCATTGCTGTTGACTGCTGGTCTTCTGCCTCTCTTTGTAACCAAATAGGCACACCTATGCAGGTGGCCATATTTTTGAAATAGGAGCTAAGCTTCTTTATTAGAGGGCTTCTTAGTCTGCCAGAGTTATCCCCCTTAGTCCCCAGTCCTTCTGGTTCCTTACACTATTTTTCCATTAGAATTTCAGTTCCAAGAGGGCAAGGCCTTGTCTGTGTGTTACGACTGTATTCAATTAATATTTGTTGAAAAGTACTCAAAGTGGATTAAAGAATTAAGTGTAAGACCTGAAACTGTAAAATTACTGGGGAAAATATAGATGAAATACTTCAGCAATTACGTCTGGGCACAGGCTTTATGAACATAAGCCAAAAAGCACAAGCAGTAAAAGAAAAAACAAACAAATGGGACTATATCAAACTAAAAACCTTCTGTACGGCAAAGGAAACCATCAACAGAGTGAAATGAGAACCTAAAGAGTGGGAGAAAATTTTTGCTAACTATGCATCTGACAAGGGATTAATATCCAGAATATACATAGAACTCAAGCAATTATACAGTAAAAAACAAATAACCCAATTAAAAAATGAACAAAGGAGCTGAATAGACATTTTTCAAAGGAAGACATACAAATAGCCAATAGGTACATGAAAAAATGCTCAACATCACTAGTCGTCAGGGAAATGCAAATTAAAAGAACATTGAGATACCACCTCACCCCTAATAGACTGGCTATGATCAAAAAGACCATGAATAACAAATGCTGGTGAGGGTATGGAGAGGAGGGAACACTCCTCCACTATTGGTGGGACTGTAAATTAGTACAACCACTACGGAAAACAGTATGGAGGTTTCTCAAGCAACTACAGATAGATCTTCCATATGATCTAGCAATTCCACTTCTGGGTATATACCCAGAGGAATGGAAATCATCATGTCAAAGGGATACCTGCACTCTCATGTTCATCGCAGCTCTGTTTGCAATAATCAAGATATGGAACCAACCTAAATGTCCATCGATGGATGATTGGATAAAGAAAATGTGGTGTATATACACCATGGAATACTACTCTGCCATGAAAAAGAATGAAATACTCCCATTTACAACAATATGGATGAACCTAGAGAAACTTATGTTGAGTAAAATAAGCAAAGCACAGAGGGAAAAATACCACATGTGCTCACTCATATGTGGGAGCTAAGAGAGAAAGAAGGAAGGAAAGAAAGACCACAGTAGTGAGTTGGTCTTACAGAGGGTGGAAACATTCCTAGGGCTACAAAGTGGAGTGGGGGGGAGGGGGAGAGAGGTTGGGGGATAATTGGGTGGAGGACATGGTGTACAAAAGTAATTTCTGGTAATGAGTTTGCTGCCAATTGGAATCTGGCCTTCACATCATGGGCACAAGGGGTAACAATTAGCTTTGTTTCTCATGAATATTCATAATAAAATAAAAGTAAATAAACAAATGTCTATACTGGTCAATGTCCTGGGAATGAGTTTTGGCCTCAACCCACAGTATCCTTTTACTCTACAATAATCCCGTCTTTGAAGAACATTTTCCTCTCCTTTTCAGCACCTTTCAGGCTGAATTGCATCTCTCAAACACAAAGACCAATTTACCGATTAGATGTAAGAATGTAATTTAATATACAGGGATCTTTACTGACCCCCTTGGGCAGATGGGTTTTAAACTTGTGGGTCTTTTCTTCTCTCTAATGGAATAAACAGAAAAACACAAAATTTGATCTTCAAGGAGCATATGTTATAAAACTATAGTAACATTTTTCTGTTTGTTCAGTGGACAGTGTTCTCTCTTCCTTTTATGCTTTCATGTATTTTGTGCACCACCTTGGAACTTTGATAATTCATCTACCTGTTTCTTCAGACTTCAGATTAAACATAACTTCTGCAAGGTGCCTTATTTGGGTGAGTATATTAGCTTAGGTATCTTCCCTTAGCTTTCTGGACTTAATGTCATAAGATCTTATTTTATATTTACTTATTACTAGGGCTCCTGTTGATCTTGTTCTTTGCTCTATTTCCAGCACTTTTCATAGCATTTCATCCAGAGCTGTGTTCAATTAATGTTTGTGGAATGAATGAGTAAAATGCCTAATGATTCTTTAAAGAATATGCATTGTTATATCTCCAGCACCTGTCAATGACAAAAAATAGGGAACCGAGGAGGAATTGTGGTGGGGAGGAGAGAAGAAAGGGAGGAAGAAAGAGAAGGAAGGAAGGGAAGGGTAGGAAGGGAAGGAGGAAGGGAGAAAAGTAAACAAAGAGAACAGATTTTTGCATAAGAAAAGTGTCAGTGAAAATTTAGGATTAAAACTAAGATTGCCTTCTATGTCCCATCATCAGTCTACATGGAAATAATGAGGATTCTTGTCACTAATTGTTTTCAACATCGCTCATATAAAACGTACTTAATTCTTACTGACTCCAGGTTAAAGAGGCATGAAATGTCTGTAATTAAAGGTAATGTTTATAGTGTTTCTAGTGATGCTTGAAATATATCAAATAAAGAAACATATTAGTGATAACTGAGGTCATGTATTTCCTCCTGAAACAATGTGTGTGTAGATTCTACAGACAGCACACAGCCTAAGTGCTTGTTAATGAATAAAACTATCAGCTAAAGATTTTAATTTGAATTTTAACTTAATGTTGAAGGGAAGTTTTAATTACTAAGTCATCTTGAGTGTATTCAGATTATCTCGATAATGTGTTTGCGTGTCTTCAAATTTCATTATTAATAAATATTTGCACATTTCATTTTTAAATAAATAATCTTATAAATTACAGATATTCTTAAAATACTTTTGTATACAATAATGAGTATTGTTTTCATTTATCTGTGTGGAAAATTTGGTGGATTAAGAATACTAGATTAAACAATATAAAGAAACATTATGTCCACATATAAGTTTTGACCATTGCCTCTTATTTTTAAGATCACAAAAATGTTTAATTTTATTTGAAATAGTAAGTTATTTTCAAATAAAATATCAATAACAGTGTAATTTCAATTTTTTTCTTTTTAGTTATAATTTATGTCACAAAACAACCCATGCTAACTTATTTTATTAAGAAAATATTTCTGGCAACTAATCATGATGAACATTTTAGGAGAATGCTTGTTGTTCATGATGTTTATTATGCTGAAGAAATAGTAAATTCTACAGAAAACATAATGCCTTAATTTTACAGAAATGCATTAATGACTAAAGTAGCTATATTTTTTTCTGTCAATTTACTTGCACGAAATCCTAGCTTAAAACAAAACATTCATATCTTACAAGAAAGTTTTAAGGGACTGATTAAAAAGAAATTAGCCAAAGTAGTTGTTTTATATGCTAATTGAAATTTTTATTTTATTTTATTTTATATTTAATTTTATTTTGTCGATATACATTGGAGCTGATTATTGCTCCCCATCACCAAGACCTCCCTCCCTTCTCCCTCCCCCCCTACCCCCAACAATGTCCTTTCTGTTTGCTTGTCGTATCAACTTCAAATAATTGTGGTTGTTATATCTTCTTCCCCCCCACCCCGGTTTTGTGTGTGTGTGAATTTATATATTAATTTTTAGCTCCCACCAATAAGTGAGAACATGTGGTATTTCTCTTTCTGTGCCTGACTTGTTTCACTTAATATAATTCTCTCAAGGTCCATCCATGTTGTTGCAAATGGCAGTATTTCATTCGTTTTTATAGCTGAGTAGTATTCCATTGTGTAGATGTACCACATTTTCCGTATCCACTCATCTGATGATGGGCATTTGGGCTGGTTCCAACTCTTGGCTATTGTAAAGAGTGCTGCGATAAACATTGGGGAACAGGTATACCTTCGACTTGATGATTTCCTTTCCTCTGGGTATATTCCCAACAGTGGGATAGCTGGGTCATATGGTAGATCTATCCGCAATTGTTTGAGGAACCTCCATACCATTTTCCATAGAGGCTGCACCATTTTGCAGTCCCACCAACAATGTATGAGAGTTCCTTTTTCTCCACAGCCTCGCCAGCATTTATCGTTCAGAGTCTTTTGGATTTTAGCCATCCTAACTGGGATTAGATGGTATCTCAGTGTGGTTTTCATTTGCATTTCCCGGATGCTGAGTGATGTTGAGCATTTTTTCATATGTCTGTTGGCCATTTGGATATCTTCCTTAGAGAAATGCCTACTTAGCTCTTTTGCCCATTTTTTAATTGGGTTGCTTGTTTTCTTCTTGTAAAGTTGTTTGAGTTCCTTATATATTCTGGATAATAATCCTTTGTCAGATGTATATTTTGCATATATTTTCTCCCACTCTGTTGGTTGTCTTTTAACTCTTTTAATTGTTTCTTTCGCTGTGCAGAAGCTTTTTAGTTTGATATAATCCCATTTGTTTATTTTTCCTTTGGTTGCCCGTGCTTTTGGGGTCATATTCATGAAGTCTGTGTCCAGTCCTATTTCCTGAAGTGTTTCTCCTATGTTTTCTTTAAGAAGTTTTATTGTTTCAGGGTGTATATTTAAATCCTTAATCCATTTTGAGTTGATTTTAGTATACGTTGAGAGGTATGGATCTAGTTTCATTCTCCTGCATATGGATATCCAGTTCTCCCAGCACCATTTGCTGAAGAGGCAGTCCCTTCCCCAGTGGATAGGCTTGGTGCCTTTGTCAAAGATCAGATGGCAGTAAGTGTGTGGGTTGATTTCTGGATTCTCTATTCTATTCCATTGGTCAGTGTGTCTGTTTTTATGCCAGTACCATACTGTTTTGGTTATTATAGCTTTGTAGTATAGCTTAAAGTCACGTAGTGTTATGCCTCCAGCTTTATTTTTTTTGCTCAGCAATGCTTTGGCTATGCGTGGTCTTTTGTTATTCCATATAAATGTCTGAATAGTTTTTTCCATTTCTGAGAAAAATGTCTTTGGAATTTTGATGGGGATTGCATTGAATTTGTATATCACTTTGGGTAGTATGGACATTTTCACTATGTTGATTCTTCCAATCCAAGAGCATGGGATATCTTTCCATCTTCTTGTATCCTCTCTAATTTCTCTCAGCAGTGGTTTGTAGTTCTCATTATAGAGATTTTTCACCTCCTTGGTTAACTCAATTCCTAAGTATTTTATTTTTTTGGTGGCTATTGTAAATGGGCAGGCTTTCTTGATTTCTCATTCTGCATGTTCACTATTGGAGAAAAGAAATGCTACTGATTTTTGCGTGTTGATTTTGTATCCTGCTACTGTGCTGAAATCGTTTATCAATTCCAACAGTTTTTTTGTAGAGGTTTTAGGCTCTTCGATATATAGGATCATGTCATCTGCAAACAGGGACAGTTTGACTTCATCTTTTCCAATCTGGATGCCCTTTATTTCCTTCTCTTCTCTGATTGCTCTGGCTAGTACTTCCAACACTATGTTGAATAGGAGTGGTGAGAGCGGGCATCCTTGTCTAGTTCCTGTTCTTAAAGGAAAAGCTTTCAGCTTTTCCCCATTCAGGATGATATTGGCAGTGGGTTTGGCATATATGGCTTTAATTATGTTGAGATACTTTCCCTCTATACCTAACTTATAGAGGGTCTTTGTCATGAATGAGTGCTGAACTTTATCAAATGCTTTTTCAGTATCTATAGAGATGATCATATGGTCCTTGTGTTTGAGTTTATTAATATGGTGTATCACATTTATTGATTTGCGTATGTTGAACCAACCTTGCATCCCTGGGATGAATCCCACTTGATCGTGATGAATAATTTTACGTATGTGTTGCTGTATTCTGTTTGCTAGTATTTTAGTGAGGATTTTTGCGTCTATATTCATCAAGGATATCAGCCTGTAGTTTTCTTTTTTGGTTATATCTTTACCTGGTTTTGGTATCAGGATGATGTTTGCTTCATAGAATGAGTTTGGGAGATTTGCGTCTGTTTCAATCTTTTGGAATAGTTTGTAAAGATTCGGTGTCAATTCCTCTTTGAATGTTTGGTAAAATTCTGCTTTAGCAGAAATTTTTTTTTTAGATTTCAAATATAAAGACAATAAAAACAGTTAAAAGGACAGTAACAAATATATATATGTCTTTGAGGAGAGGGGGGATTTTCCTGAAATACCACTCTAAATGAGACCCTCAGAACTTTTATGGCAAAGCAGGCCAAAGTTAAAAGCTTTTCATTTTTCTATGGTCTAAATCAACTTCATTCACCATTTATGTAAGCTCATTGATAAGATCAAAAATCAGTTCAAAGATTTCTGATTGCTTCTTCCAGTTAGAATCACATTCTCCAAAGTTTGTGTCTTCACTGTGTCATGTACAGGCTACTGTTATTGTTCCGGCTATGGTTTACAGCACTTATTTTTTTTAAGTCACCTCCTGGAGGACAAAGACCATTCCTAGCCTTATATTGTTCTCTTATATTATAGAGAACAATGACTAAATTTTCTCACACAGTAAATTGCAATAATAATAAACTTCCTTTGACAAGCATATTATTTCCTGTTCAAATATTTGTTTATTTATTTAAACATAGTTATAAAAAATTATATCCCAGTCAACATTTTAATATCTAGAGGCAATAACCATATATTTAATTATTATAAAATATCTGTCAGGCTTTCTACATAGTTTAGAGTTATCAAATACTATTACTCCAAAAACCTATGTTCTATGTTTAGACACTAATCTTTTACTACTAATTACGATTGAATTCTCAGATCTAATAAACTTTAGATCCAACAGACAGTAATCATGATAGTCGAATGTTACAGGCTTTATAGAAATTTTCTGGAGTTGATCCTGCAAAATCTGAAATTTACTGCTTGATTCAGTATTTCAGGTCAGGTTTCTTCTAACATATCACTTTATCATAGAGGTCTTTATTTTTCCACTCAAGCACTTGGTTTTCCACTTACCCTATTTTATTTTATTTATTTTTTCTTTTCTGGCAGCTGGCTGGTACAGGGATGAACC
This sequence comes from Cynocephalus volans, assembly GCF_027409185.1. NCBI lineage: Eukaryota > Metazoa > Chordata > Mammalia > Dermoptera > Cynocephalidae > Cynocephalus > Cynocephalus volans. Next base: position 78,851,836 of record NC_084468.1, on the reverse strand, counting down.
CTGGGTCTTATTTTTTTAACATATCATATATGCACACATGCTTTAATATAGCATACATGTATTTATATGCACATATGTGCATGCATATGCAGATGTTTTTATCAATGTATATGGTGCATATATATACATAGATGTGTGTGTGTGTGTGAGTGTTTATTATCTAACTTTGCTAACATATAACCTCCATGAGGACATTTTGTTTCTTGCTATAGCTCCAACACCTGGAACAGAAGAAAAATGTTAGACTATCAATATATATTTGTTGAATAAATAAATACCAGTTATAATAAAATTTTAATTAGTTTAAAATGATGCTATGTCCTAGAAACATTTATTTAAACACTCTTCTTGTTAAATAAAATTTTACCTTTTTATTTGATAAAAGTTAGTAGTCTATAGTAACAGCAAAAGTGTAGCATATGCACAAATATTTGTACTGCTTAAGATGTAGATATTTGATAGTTGCTGCCAGGATTAAATGCTAAAGTTAATTTATATCAAAACTAATCAATCACTTGGTAGATATATTTGAATATTGAAATGGTTCATCCTAAATAATTATTTTAAGGTTCAACTGACAGGTAATCACATGCATTTTTTGACTAATTCATCAGGTCCAATAGAATGCACAATTCTTAAAATATAATTTTTCAACAAATATACATTGAAATCCTTCCATGAACGTAGTAATGAGATGTATTATATCTGCCCAAGGAATGTAGATATTTTTCAAGCTAAGAGCAAGTTCCCATTGTTTATAATTTAGATAAGGATTTCTCAAAAATGGCATTATCGACATTTAGAGCTGGACATTCTTAGTTGTGGGGAGCTATTATGGGCACTGTAGGATGTTAGCAGCATCCTTGGGTTCTCCACCTACTAAATGCCTGTGGCACCCCTCTCACTTGTGACAATTAAAAATGTCTCCAGACATTACCAGATATTGTCAGGGGAAGGAAATCATCCCAAGTTAAAAACCACTGATTACTGAAAATAATCTTTCATGTAATATCTGAATCAAGGACCTTGAAGCCTCAACTAATCCAAGATTATACAGAAGTTCTATATTGTCCCCGTATTCTTATGTCTTTTATGAAGTCCTAATTGAAAATATTGCCCTACTGTTACTCAGTGTCCCAATATACCATGGAACAAATCATTATTTTTGATCAAATTTCCTTCCAGGAAAATGTTTATTTTCATAGATAAAAGAAAACTATGGAGTAAAACATAGATAGATAATAGATATATAGATAGCTAGACAGACAGATTGATCTGTCTATATAGCAGTATCTCCTAGAGAGATATACATAACAGATATCTATATCTACATGTATCTCAAATACATATATATTGCTAGCTCAATATATGAATGTATGCATGTCATATACATATATACACATATACATATATAGTATTTATATATACATCCATATGTATATATAAATATATATATATACACACATTCCTATATATATCAAGGTAGCATTATCTCCCAGACATATATTGAATATATATATAAATTAAATGTATATATAATATATATATATATATTGCTAGTTCAATAACCAGTACATTTATATACACAATCATTTATGTATATATATATATATATGTGTGTGTGTGTGTGTGTGTGTGTGTGTGTATATATATATATATATAAAACTAACATTATCTCCCAGTTTTCTTGGTCAGTGACTATATTTTTTGTGAAATTCAATACCAAATTCAAAGTCCATTGCCCTTTGTAGAAATTATGCCCTTGAGATTTTAGGATCATCTTTAACCAAAAGATCCTTAAGTACTTTCTTGCCTCTATTGACAATATAGAAACATCTTTAACATTGTGACAAAGGCTACTAATTGTCTCCCATCATCCATATGCTCCTCTCTGAGTCATGGTATCTACAGTTTTTCACAGAGGCTTATAACCCTACAGAGTAAAGACTACCTTTCCTAGCTTTCATTGCATCCAGGTGTGGCCATGATTTTAAGATTTGGACAAAAAGAGGCAAGTGGAAGTGATACGTAACTCATTTTGTGTGAGCCTGACAGAGCCATCTTGGACCTTGCAAAGGAGGGCAATCCTAAGCCCAGCAGAGCAACAAGATCGAAGAAACATGGAGCCTGATAACTTCACAGGGCAGACTCTCCTTACTACTTCAGTCTTTTTTTTTTCTTTTTTTAATAGTTATTTTGGATCTCTGTGACAACAGACAAACTAATACCTTTAATGCAATCAGGCACCAATAGAGATTCATACTGACATTATGCATATTTCTATTGATTGCATGTGTAAGATAAAAAAGTGCTAAAAATAGGATGATAGCAGTATATCATTGGTACATTATCCTCATGAACCAAAAGAAGCGTGACTTATGAAGAGCAACTTCAGCAACTTTAGCAGGGTTTTGTGTGTCATTAGGAATTGTAAATTTATGATCAGATAAACTGTAAGATTCTGTTGTTAATAATCATATCATACTTGGTCCCTTATTATTTTTATATTTTAGTTGTTATGATATGATAACCCTAGTGAGATTTTACCATCCTAAAGAAAGTACTTAAACTATTGGGATCATTTTGAAAATAAATATTGAAATCTTTACATCATATCACTTAAGACCACATTCAACAATACCCTTCCCCTTATATACATGTGCCACAAACCGACACACTAAGAATATCAGAAATTCACAGGTAAGCAAATCTGTAATCCCATGATGACAGTCTCCTGAAGTGTACAATAATAGTTCAACTAATCATAAAAATTTATCTATTTTACGCAGTATAAAAAAAAATTCTAAGCATGTAGAATTCCCTGTCTGCAATGGACAGTTCCTTGTTTTTGACTCTTCACCTTCTGGTAAAAGCTCTCAATTATTTTTTTTTCAGGGGAAGGGAGAGTCTATCCCATTTTTATTTTCAGTTTCTATGATTTGGGTGACATGGTATTATTTTCTGCAAGTGTAGAATATATGATGTAGGCCTGAACCAATTAACACTTCTTCCTCTGGCCTCAGCGACTGGTACAGGGCTGGGCTTGCAACCTAATAGGTCTAGTCAGAGTAAATTTCAGAATTTTGTCACAATTTTTTTTTTTTTTACTTAAACCTAGTAAACTGTTAGATTGGAGATGCTGTAGCTATCTTGCCTTTTGGAGGAAGAGTGTATATGAGGAGGAAGGTAACTCAATGAAAAATAGAGTGTGTATGTGGGGGGAGGAGGAGGACTTTTCATAACATAACTAGCACCCTTAAATCCAGTCACGTCTGAAATCAGAATTGCGTCTGAGTTTTTTTATTACATCAGCAGATAAATAATCTTTTGCTTAAACTCCTGTTAGAATGTTTTTAAACTAAAAGTTTTAGCTGTTACATCATTTTAAGTAGATTTATTTAAAATTTAGACCTAATTATTTAAAAAGATAGATACTCCTTTTAGTACCATATTTATCCCCTGACTTCTGACACCTCCTCCTTCTTATGTCATCCCCGTGGACAGGCATCTCTGTTTATATGATATAAATGATGGCACAGATTCTATTCCTTCTATTACTACTCTTTCCTAAGGTTCTAAGAATTAGCCCCCTTTCCTATTTTCACTAAAGTACGAAAAGCTTGAAATATTATCTTCCAAAGGACTTCCTACTAAAAAAAAAAAAAAATGTTAATCATTGTTCTGTTTATGTTTTGCAACAGTGGTGAAGTAACTGTTTTAATCTCTCATTTGTTCTAAAATTAACACCATTAATTTTTTTCTTATATTGAAACAGCAAAATGCTGTTTTAAAATCCCCGAGACACTCTGTAGGAGGCATTGGGTTATGTCATACTGGTACATCTATATGGAAATCTACTTTTAAAATTACAATCCTGGTGTGACATCTGTAATGAAAAATCCCAGGAAGTTCTTTTTTCTTTTCTCTGTCGCTACTTAAAAAAGAGAAATGAATAGAAATTAATATCATGCGTAAAAGAAAGATACATTCAATTGTAAGTCATTCGGAATTTAAGAAACTGAAAATGAATGGCAAAACTCAATAACTTATTTAAAAGTAATGGATCATATTGATTTTAAAATATAATAAATTCAACATAAGGTTTACTCTAAGTTTCATGGGTGTTGACATAAGAAGTAACTGAGGCCAAATAGATATAGCAAGTATTTATTAAGCCAATATGACAGTTGCAACTGTGAAGACACATAGATCAGGTAGCCCTGAAAATGTGTTCCAAAGAGGGTCAAAGAGCTTACCATTTTATAATCATAAGAAGGGTAAAAGGTCAAGAGTGTGTGCGTGTGTGTGTGTGTGTGTGTGTGTGTGTGTGTGTGTGACAGAGAGAGAGAGAGAGAGAGATAGAGAGAGAGAGAGAGAAAGACAGCCCTGCCTAATTACCTTAGGTTTTCTATTGGTTGTACATGACATATAGATTTGGAATTGTTACTAGGTTATATACTGCATGCATGGATCTAGGGTAAAGGTAATAAGAAGTATTTTAGTTTATGGCTTTCTGGAGCCATTATGGCTGCTTCTAAGTAAAATGATCATATGACAACGTTTTCTAGGACAAGTGGATATGATTTTTGACTTATCCCAGATCTCCCAAGACACTATAATTTAGCTGAGCTGCTCAGAGCAGATTCTTTTGTTTATCATGGGCTCTTACCTGTTTTTCTTAATATCAATTTTTAGAGTTATTCACTCATTCATTTAGTGTAGTTTTATTGCCCATTTTTTGTGAACATTGTGCTAGGGAAACAATGGTGACCAAAAAGATTTAGTGTTGCCACCCGTTAATTTTACAAGGTAGAGGCCAAGACAAATACAGAAGCAATTATGACCTAAAAACTGAATAGCAAGATTAAGGAAATATGGTATACTATAGGGACATGTATATTCTACTGTTAAATAGAAATATAATGTTACACATATAACTTTAAAATTTTTAGTAGGCATTCCCTTCCCCAGTGAATAGGCTTTGCCTACTAAAAATTTTAAAGTTATATGTGTAATGGAAAATGGTATGGAGGTTCCTTAAACAATTGCAAATAGATCTACCATACGACCCAGCCATCCCACTGTTGGGAATATACCCAGAGGAATGGAAATCATCAAGTCGAAGGTATACCTGTTCCCCAATGTTCATTGCAGCACTCTTTACAATAGCCAAGAGTTGGAACCAGCCCAAATGCCCATCATCAGATGAGTGGATACGGAAAATGTGGTACATCTACACAATGGAATACTACTCAGCTATAAAAACGAATGAAATACTGCCATTTGCAACAACATGGATGGACCTTGAGAGAATTATATTAAGTGAAACAAGTCAGGCACAGAAAGAGAAATACCACATGTTCTCACTTATTGGAGGGAGCTAAAAATTAATATATAAATTCACACACACACACACATACACACACACACACACAAACCGGGGGGGAGGGAAGAAGATATAACAACCACAATTATTTGAAGTTGATACAACAAGCAAACAGAAAGGACATTGTTGGGGGGGGGAGAAGGGAGGGAGGTTTTGGTGATGGGGAGCAATAATCAGCTACAATGTATATCGACAAAATAAAATTAAAAAAAAAAATTTTAGTAGGCAAAATTTAAAAAGTAAAATGTAAATGCATATTAAAATTAAGCAGTAATAATCTTATGCAATGCAACAGTTACAGTGAAAAGTAGTCTTCACAAAACAATAAGGTTGCTTTCAACAGAAGAATATTTTACACGGCTTTGGTTTTTAAATTTAAATAAATTACAACTGAATAAAGTAAGAAATTCCATTCTTCAGGCACACTAACAACAAGTGCTCAATAGACACGTGTGGCTCCGGACTACTGTATAGGTCAGGCTTAGAGAATTCTTCAAAACATCTCTCTTAACCCCCTTTCTGAATGTCTTCTTGTAAAGCAGAGGCTGGAAAGCTTAAAACTCTGTTTCCAAGTCTCCTCACATGCTAGGATGGGTCCTACCAAGGAAACTTATTTACATAAGACCTGGATTTAGAAATGAATTATGTGGGGAGAAAGCAAGGTCAAACGACAGGTGTTTTGCAGGCATGGATCATGGCAGAGGTTGTGTGATTCTGTGGCCAGCAACTTTAGTGGTGCTTTCTGATAATGAAACTTCATGATCTTGACAGGGGACACTGCTCCTTCCGCAGCGCAGTTGTTTGATGTGGTTTTGGGAGTTATTCTAAAAGGTCAGCCTAGAGTCAGCTGTTTCAGCTAATCCCACATTCTCAAAGGTTATCACTAGTCTACTAAATCCATTTGTGTGTAAAATTGTTAGAATAGATTTCTTTTCTGGGACTAGGATTCCTGACCAATACAGGGGCTAGAGTAGACTTCCCAGAGAAACCACTTTTAAGTCTGTATCTGAACAGCAACAGAGTTGATTCTGTTAGTGGGAGGAAGTAAATTTTAGACAACAGGAAATATTTAGAAACGCTGCTAAGTACAAGTGAATGCTAATTACAGGAGCCAAAAATAATTGAGTATGATAATAATAACAAGGTAAAGGATGAGATTGACTTAAAATAGACGGCTCTAGCTCAATGTGCTGAAAGCCACTTCACAAAATGGGCAATTCACTGAAAGCAACAAATCACTAAATGATCAATCTATCAAATTTATATATTTACCAATATCTTGTTTCTTATAGTTATTTGTAAAGCTTACAGTGATGGATTAGTAGATGGATTTGTAGCATGTGGACAGATGTGTTGTCATGACCCTTCAGATTTTTCTTAATTAACTTTCTCCTGCTTTCCTTTCTTTCTACAAAAATTATATTCATAAAAAGAATGTGTGTTTTAAATGTTTTAAAGAAACAAATTCAATCTCTGACCATTAGATTTTACAAGTTGTACATTTTTAAAGTTCTTTCATGTTGAATATACCATTGACTTTAATCAAGAAGAGTATGTCTAAGTTTTGAGTAAATTAGCACATTTGGTGAATTTTAAAAATTGGTAAATTCATCCTGCAGCTTGATTGGCCTTGTTGGGCTAGAAATGAGGAAAAGAGAAATGCAGAATCTTTGGGGGTCCATTTAGAGAACGGGAGCTTCATGTTAAGGGCAAGGTGGAGACGTTGAAGAGTGGTGAGAAGGAAATGGTGGGAAGCGCTCCGGAGTGGAAAAGACCACAGGGGGGCAGGTACAGGTCTGAAGACTGCGTGGCCCCCAATAATCCACATAGATTTGAGAGAGAGATGTAAGATAGAGACAATCTTCGAATATTTTTTTTCTTATATCAAGCGTGAAGATTAAAAGTAGTTTTGTTTATAAACTAACGGAATAAGGAGAGTAACAAAATTTGAAGCATTACAAAAATCTTGAGCAGCAGAGCACATGGTAAATAATAGTAATTATAAGCATGTTAGGCATCTTCTGATTTCAGAATATAGGTTCTCATGACATCAATTTCTTCCATGTTACTTGTGGATTATATTAATATTCCCAAGTAGACCTTGAGGAAGGCTCTGTAATGTCATAAAACTGTTCCCCAAATTTCCCATACAGTTAGTGAAGGTTGGTTACCTCCCTACTCCTTGCTGGTCTCTAAAGCAGCACTGTAGCTTCTAAAATACCAGTACTTTATATTTGACTTCCATACAAGTAAGAATTTGAGCCATACCCAAGGGCAGCTCTCAAACATTTTAAAATCGTTTTAACATTGGCCACACCATCTCTGACAGAACACATCCAACAACTGTCACCTCCCGAAACACACATATATATATATTTTAATTTGATCTGTATTTTCACAAATTGGTACTGCAATGTTCTGAGTTGCTTAAATATTTGCATCAAGGTCCAGTGTTAATAGCTTCCTTAGTATAGATAACCTATTTCTATCAGTGAAAGTCATTATTACTACTGGCCATTTACTGACGCTCAAAAACACGGACTTCAACAGCTAACAATTTCTTTGAAAATATTTTGAGTTGTACAGTTACGAAAATAAATAAATAAATACAGCAGCTTCAGTATCACTTTCTTCTTCTATTTAATGAAAGTCAAGTGTAAGTTCTCAGATAACCCAATTATTTTCTGCAGTTAGGGCATGTGAGCTATTCTTTTTAGGGCAACAAAAACACTTAGATATTTTCTTCTGGTAAAGACTCCAATGAATTACATGAATATGAGTAAGCCATGCTTTTAGCAGAGGGTGTGGAGTGCACATTTGATTTTATCCTGACAAATATGATGAAAACTCATAATAAGATGCATTGCAAATTATTTTTAACAATGAAACTCTAGTCTATTTGCAAACAACCATTATCTGTGTGTGTGTGTGTGTGTGTGTTCTCCATTATATGCATTCGTTAAAATGAAGCAATGAACACTTGGAATATTGATAAAAGTTATTCCTGTTTCACATTTATATGATATAATTCACTATGCTAACAGTTATTATGACAACCAATAAAATGCTTCTCAATTTTCAACGCTCTTCTCAAATGCCACCTCTTTCATACAGACTTTTATGAATATTATTAATTCAAATTTGATCTACTATTCTGAATCCTTATCACATTCATTTTTACTTCGTATTGGTGTTTACTAAATTCTTCTTTGAAATGTAATTATTTTTTGGCTTGACTTACCCTTCATTCTTATAAGAAGCTGTCATCTGCAGTACCTAGACTAGGACCATTCACTTATTAATTTTAACATATATTGGTTAAATTGATTAAGAATCAACATTCTTTTAAAATTAGAATAGGATTCATATAGTTTGGGCTCACGTTGAGTCAGTGAAGAATTGTCTGTAACTAAAGCACAATTGTAAAACCCCTATCATCATAACATAGCAAATCATAAGGGACATCAGGACATAAGCATTTGAAAAAAATCAGTAAAACAAGCAGGAAGATGATTCTGAAGTAGAAGCGAAAATATATAAGTTGTGAGGCGCTGTGTTCCATACAGGTGTCAGGAAATCTAAAAGTGACATAGAGATCTAAATAGGGACTTCAATACTCATCAGAGCACATCAACAAGCTTTGATTGGTGGCAATGGCAAAAATGAATAATAATAACCACATTAGTGTAGTATTATATATTTATATAATATTTTTACAGCTTGCATAGTGTTTTTGCTCACAGTATGTTGTTGAATTTTACTGTAATTCTGATGTATTTGCCCCTGCTATTACCATAAATAGACTCAGGGTTGGGCAATAAATTATTATTATTATTTTTTTTTTTAATTTTATTTTGTCGATATACATTGTAGCTGATTATTGCTCCCCATCACCAAAACCTCCCTCCCTTCTCCCTCCCCCCCTCCCCCCCAACAATGTCCTTTCTGTTTGCTTGTTGTATCAACTTCAAATAATTGTGGTTGTTATATCTTCTTCCCCCCCCCCCCCGGTTTGTGTGTGTGTGTGTGTATGTGTGTGTGTGAATTTATATATTAATTTTTAGCTCCCTCCAATAAGTGAGAACATGTGGAATAATAAATTATTTACCAAAGATTACAAATGAGTGCAGAGCTAGAAGTAGTCCAGGGTTCTTCAATAATGAAGAGTAGAGCTCTTTTTTATGGTTTTCCCTCATCATCATCCAACCTTTATGACGGTCACAATATTAAGAAAAAAACTTGATTTTAATTTTCTATAGGTAAGTGATGTGAAACATACATCCTACTTCCAAAATTTTAGGGAAAATTCGGTCACCATGAAAATGGACCATTGTGGGAGATTTTTGCCACGGATTATAACTTTTTGCAAAGACAAGGTACATACAGAAAAGAAGCCTGTGCTTCTCTGTACAGAAATTTACTTATATTCAAATAATCAAACAACACTGAGGTAAAAGGCTCTGTGTTAAGTATTATAAGAGAGATAAGGATAAGATGAAATACAGTTAAGAAAAAGATGTAAATATTGATAATAAAATTCATGTGACAATCGGAAAAGAAACTATGAATTATATATATATATATAATTCAGGGAAGTCTAGACAAATCAGGAAGTCAGCTAAGTTTTTTAAAGGTGTGTAAGTCTCTGAAAGGTTGATATAAGGGAAATGTCATTCCAATCAGGAAAAAAGAGCTTGAGCAAAAGATGAGGGCTAAATGACAAAATCACTTTTAGGAATATAAGTTTTACCAGTATAGCAGAGACCATGGTAGACAAATTAGAAAGATTAAGTTTAGAAATTAAGAATAAATAATTTGCATGTTATTTTATTAAAACCAGACTTATTTTTGACTAGGAAAGAACTATCATTATAACTATATTTTAGGAAGATAATATTGCCATAAATGAGGAAGACAAAATCACAGTCAACAGAGGTAATTAAAATATAATGAGGGCCAAACCAAGGTTCCACAAAGGAAATGGGAAAAGAAGAAGTGATATATGGGATAGGAATAAGTTTTGTTACTAATGAAAAGTGGAGGCAAAAAAGGAAAAGGAAATAGAGCATTTGACTGCTCAGAGTAACTGAAAACATACTAAATATGATAGAGAATTTCCTAGGTGAGGTAGATTGGGTAGGCAAGCCCCATTTGGGGACATACTGAGACATTCTGGGGCATATTGAGTATGAAGTACATGTGGGATAGACAGTTATCCAACAAGCATTTTGAAATCTGGGCATGATATCCAATTAAAAAAACAAACAAACATGGCTTAAGATTTGAAGTTGGAAATCTCAAAAAGAAATTGAATTTGTGGAAGTAGAAAACACTCCCAAAGAAAACTATAAGTATATGGTGAGAAAATAGTCAAAGAAACAATTAAAAGGCAAGTCCATGGAAAGAAGAAAGGGTATAATTCTGAAAAACAGGAGTCAGGGTAGGGAAAAATTCAGAAGAAGAATATAATGTTTCACAGGAAAGAATGACCCATGATGTCCTGTGCTACGGTGAGTCTCAGCAGGATTAGGAGTGAGACTTTTGCATTTAGCATAGTTAGGTCACTTTGTCCTAGAAGAGAGCAGCTTCACTGCAGACTCAGATGGCATTGAGTTGGCATTAAAGTCAGAATAAAAGGAGAAGAAAAGAAGCAGTGAAAATAGCCCACTCTTTCTTATTTCAGTCAGGGTTCTTGGTTGCAAGTAATAGAAAATAACTCTGCCTGATTGAAGAAAAAATTGAATTTATTAAAAGGATGTTGAGTAGTTATCAGAATTGAAAGAAGGACTGGGTAACCAAGCTTGGGGCCATGCACACCATGGTGAGGGTCCAACAAGGATACGCTGCCATCACACCTCAGCACCAGACAGGGAAGTTTGCACTTGCAAGCCAGCTGGCTCTGGGCAAAGGCTAACAGCGTTCATACTGCTGTCACAACTGCTCCAAAACCTCGAACTCCCTGAAATCATGGAAACTGCCTTGAAAGTTACTATCTGTGACTGTGCCTCTGGAATATGTGTATCAGGTTGATGCAGCCTAGGCTATGTGTCCCCACCCAAGTAGTAAAGGAAGCTGGGGAAGTGAGTATCTGGCATTTTCAGCTTCTCTTGTGAAAGATTCTCTATCTCTTAACAAGATTTAAAAAGTAAGGTAATTCTGAAAATTTAGTAAGTTACAAAAATACACACATCCAATATTTATCTAAGAAGTTTGGCGCTAGAAACAGGAAAGCTTGAAGCAGAAATTAGCAATTTCTTTAGAACAGCGGGGATTTAAATATAAGAAGAGTTATTGGAAAGGGGGAAACTGAAGATACAACAGAAACAGCAGATATTTAATGACACTGGCCCTATTTAGGAGTCAGGAATTCATGCTACTCAGACAACAGGTAAGAGACGGGGCTTTGAAAAAAGAAAGGAAAGCAAGAGAAAGGTAACTGATTTCTGTACGGAGCTTTCTAAATGCTAAATACGATGTTTGGGATTTACCTATATTTTTACCTTTACTCATCAAACAACACTATTAAGTATTAAATATTAAATACTACACTGATAGTAATATTAATAGCATATGTCATAAAGCATCTATTGTTTCAGACATGATTCTAATTAACTCATTTAATTCTGATAACAATCAGGTGGGCATTGTTATTGACATTTTACAAATAAAGAAAACTGAGGTCTTCCCAATTATCCATGAAGTTAGGATTCAAACTGTTTTATGTGATTCCAAGATGCCTCATAAGGGTAAAATAACAAGCAAAGTTATACATATTTAGAGGGGATAATATTTTGAAACCATGAAACAAATGTAATTTTTGCTCTCCATAAGTCATATTGGCCTACGGCATCCCCATCCTTTAACTCAATGGCATCATTTCTGTAGGGAGAGTATATGAATACAGTCTCAAACAGGAAGGCCATTGCTTAGCTCAAATTTCAACTTAGATTATTTTTTAAGTTCTTAAAAAACATCATCTTGAAAGCCAGGCTTTATGGGGAAAAAAACCCTTAAGTTAAAAAAAAATCCCCTTTACATATTAAGAGCAAGGCTTAGCTGTCTGCATTTACAATTTTGCTAAAAGAAAGGATAGAGGATATGATATGTAAGAAGATAGTAAGTTCTTGCCACATGAAAAGAGGAAAAGCCACTTTGGTGTTTGAAGGCACTTGCAGAGAATTAGAAGAGATCAGAGTAGGGATAAGATGATGCTAGAGTCCCTGAGGTAAGTAAAACTCAAGGGAAACCTGGCAATGGTAAGTAAAACCAAAAAACATGTATCTAGTGCTGCATCCGAGTAGGGAAGTTTCTTGGAGATTGTGCCTCTTGTTCACCCTAGGTTTCCAACAGAAAGGGGTACAGGGAACAGGTCCCTATGTGTACCACGGGGCATGAAGAGGATTTGGCTTAGGATAAGAAAATCATGGTGTTCAGTACTCTAGTGAATGAAGGCTATGGCAGGGGCCACAGATTTCCACAGTAGGCATCATGGAGATGTCCACAAGACCAGACAGGTCCTACAGCTTGGGCTCAGCAGCATGGGCTACTCAGTGACCTGACGACAGGACAGAAGAAGTCAATCCTTGCACCAGACTGCTATGAAGAATATCCCCTGTTTTAATAATCAAAATAATTTAAATAAAAAATAAATAAAACTTCCCATTTTAATTCAAATGTTAATAAATTATTTATCAAAACTTAAAATCCAAATAATAAATGTTCAATTTATATTTTACATCAATTTTTTAAAATTCATGTATTTACAAATTCATATATTTATATATATGTATATATAATCATTTGGGAAGGAGTAAATTACAAATTGAAATTAAAAAAAGAAAATAGAAGTAACCCAGTTGTATTTCTTTGTGGTACTCAGAATATTCCATTTTGATTCATAGAAATATTGGGCCAAGGACACTCGGATATTCGGACAATTTCCAGATGAATTTAAAGAGATTTGCTATATCAATGACTATAATTCAAATGAGGTCATACAGAATAGCTTTCTCAACTATTCCCAAATTCAGGTTAGACAATGACTCCAGGCCACTGGAGACCAGATGCTACAGGAGGAGAATTATTAGCTTTTTTATAAGTAAATTTTCAGCATCTCCTGTCCTAATTAAGAATGAACACAGCAGCATCAAAATAAGTACATCTATGAACTCTAAACCTGATTTTTAAATCCAGGGCATGATACCTCGTGGAATACTTGAATTCTACTTAAGTCAGATGAAGAAAAGGAAACATTTATAATCATAAATAATTTTTGTCGATAAAGACAAGATTGTAATGATATGACTATAGAGCTAAGGCTATGGTAAATTTTAGGAGCCACCTTTTCCTGCTGAGGACCAAAATATCTATTTTCATTACAAAATATCCACTAATATTTAAGTTACTCTAGAGACTGCACATATAGATTTAAAATCATCATGTACACAATGTACAAGGTTTGTCGAGACCTTCTAGAAAAGTGAAATTCTAACAGATTAGAATTCTAACAGATTAGAATTAGTTCTATCTATAACTCTTTTACCCTGTTATTCTGGTAATTCTTCTAGTTTCTTTTTGTTTTTGTTTCGCTTGTTCGTTTTTCGGTTTTTGGTCACAGTTAGAGATCTCTCTTTCTGGACCATATAGCAATAGTCAGGCTAGTTCTAACTCTCACAACGTGAATTAACTATGGGTATGTTATGATTGTTCTGATAGGCACACAACCCAGTTAATATTTTGCTGTGTCTAACATTTTCTCAATGTGAATATAGTGCTTGAATCAGAAATGCATTAATCGCATGAGTAGTCAGATCATTAATAAGTTCAAGTAATATTTACTGAATATTTCTACAATATCCACACAGTGTCAGGTAATGTCCTAGAATACACCAATGAACAAGACTAATTCCCTCCCACTACTCTACTCAGAGTAAAGGATTCACTAAAAGGCATTTAAAAATATTTTTCACTAATTATGAAAAGCATACCAATAATAATTTACCAAGCATTAGCTATTCCTGTAAATATGTAATACTTGAAACAACTCAACCTTATCATATGTGTCCTCAGGACCTCTAAAAAAGATCTTCCTTCAACTTTAAGAATATTTGGCAAAATAAAATTATCAAAGTAGTGGATGGTTTTGGACAACTTAGTTTAAAATACATTTAGAATACAATTGTGCAAAAAAATTAAAAAACCTTGACATCTACACTGAGAAATGACTCATACTAACAAATCTGATGTAGTGTTGTTATAGACATTGTTTTCTGAAAACAGAAGAGAATAAACGTTGGTTAAGTGCGAAAACTGAAGTACTAAAACAAAAAGATTTTCAAGTTTTGTAAAGCACTCGAAATAGAACACAAGTGATGAGGTTTATGCAAAGCTTACACTGGTTGATAGCTACAGATGAATTACAGTGGATGTTATTTATATTTATAAATTTTTAAAACTATAATTTATATGTGTTCCTTTTCTAAGCATGGCTAAACAATTTTCTTTTAATTTTTCATTCTGGAACTACTGTAAATATATTAAGATAATTCTGTTGGGAAATTATGATGTAGCTATCATAGCAACCTTAACCAAATTAGGAAAATATCTATTCTTATGTCTGAAAACCATATATATTACATAAAATTTTCCTTCCTTTGCCAACTCTAGTGAATTTTATTTTGATTGTATAAAAGTAGCCAAATTTCTTGATATTCATAATTTATTCTTACTTCAGAGAGTTTGTATATCAATCAACCCTCTGGGGAAAGGATTTAAGTTCTCTGGGACTTTGTTTTGATTTAGTTAATTTTTTTTTAGCAAAATGAGAAATTTGATTTACACTATATTTTGAAAATCCTCTTTAGATTTAAAAGTCTATGATTAATTTTACACATAAATTAAATAAACTAACAGATATGTGACAGATAAGAAAACTAGTATGGGGCTTACCTCAGAGGAGGTGCTAAATAAATGTTTGAAATGAGTGAATACCTAAAAAACCCATAACATAAGTTAACTCTGATGATCCTATTTTATCAATGGCATGACAATATTAAACATTAGATGGTAAGGTCATTTGAAAAGATTTATTTTTAGTAGAACAAAATAAATTGTAGTAACTTGGTAAAATTTTTGTTCCATCAAAATCTCTCTCTTGTTTCCTAGGATTGTATTATAATTATTTTCTTCCATTAGCAAATCAAAAATACTATATTGAGGCATTAAAAATGTATACTAAATGGAGATAATGATAATAATACAAAATTAATATACTGGCATATAAAGAGCATAACCTTCAAATTATATTTAAGAAACAAAAACAAAGCAAGAGTATCACCCAAAATAATGTGTTATTCAAGGTGTTAGTTGATTTAACTCTTTAAACAATTTTTCAAAGTGATGTGGATTTAATGCTCAGGAATGTCAATAGTATATAACTCTTTCTAATTCATCAAGACCCCTTCAGTTAATGGAAGATATATTTATGACATGACAGGTGGTCCTCTTTATTCTTATTTTCTAATTTATCTTCAATAGATATTTCTTAAATATGAAAATTAAGTCTGTTCAAACACACAAATAAAAACTGCCATGTTAAAACTACTGAACAATTAATAAAATCAAATATACATTTTGTTGTACTTTTTTTTACTCTGATTTAAGGTTTGTTAAAGTAATGGATAACATAACAAAAGACTATTGGGTAGCTCTACATTTTTTTTTTTTATTGTAACATCATTGTTTGTACATATTTGTGTGGTACAGAGGTGAATATTATTACCAGTGTGCAATATGTGATGCTCAAATCAGGTTAATTAGTATATTCAACATTAAACAACGTGATTGTTTTCTGTGGCCCTTCACCAGTTCCTCCCTTACTCCCCTGTCCCCTCTGCCTTTCCCACCTCTGGAAACCTGAGTTCTGATTTCGCTTTTGAAAGTTCAGTTGTGATTCTTGTATCTTTCTTCATTTTTTATTTATTTATTTATTTTTTAGCTCCCACTTATGAGTGAGGAATGAGGTATTTCTCTTTCTGTGCCTGGCTTATTTCACTTATCATGATCTTCTCAAACTTCATACACATTGCTGCGAATGGCAGTATTTCATTCTTTTTTTATGGCAGAGTAGTAGTCCACTGACTGTATATATACCACATTTCCTTATCCAGTTGTCTGTTGATGGATATTTAGGTTGGGCCCAACTCTTGGCTACAGTGAATAGAGCTGCGCTGAGCATAGGGGTGTAGGTATTCCTTCACATGTATATATACATATATATATATATACACACATATATATACACACATATATATATGTGTGTATATATATATATACATAAATATATATATATATGTATAAAGGATGATTTCCATTCCTTTGAATATATACCAAAGAAGAGTGGAATTGCTGGATCATATAGCAGTTCTATCTGTAGTTGTTTCAGGAATCTCCACACTGATTTCCATAAAGGCTGCACCAATTCACAGTCCCACCAACAGTGTAGGAGAGTTCCCCTTTCTCCACATCCCTGCCAGCATTTGTTATTCTCTGCCTTTTTGATAATAGCCACCCTAACTGGCATGAAATTATATGTCAATGCAGTTTTGATTTACATTTCCCTGATGCTGAGTGATGTTGAACATTTTTTCATGTGTCTGTTGGTTATTTGTTTTTCTTCTTTTGAGAAATGCCTATTCAGCTCCTCTGCCCATTTTTCAATTGAATTATTTGATTTTTTTACCGTTAAGTTGTTTGAGTTCTTTTTTTATTCCAGATATAAAACCCTTGTTGGATGTATAGTTTGCAAATAAGTTCCACCACTCCATATGTTGTTGTTTCACTCTGCTAATTGTTTCTTTTGCTGTGAAGAAGCTTTTTAGTTTGATATAATACCATTTATTTATTTTTCCTTTTGTTGCCTGTGCTTTTGGGGTCATTTCATAAAGGCTTTGCCCAGTCCTACTTTCTGAAGCGTTTCCCCTACGGTTTCTTATAGGAGTTTTACAGTTTCAGGTCTTACATTTATGTCTTTAATGCATTTTGAGTTGATTTTGGTATATGGTGTGAGGTATGGGTCTAGTTTCATTCTTCTAAATACAGATGTCCAGTTTTCCCAGCACCATTTATTGAAGAGACCGTCTTTTCCACAGTGTATGTTCTTGTTGCCTTTGTCAGAGATCAGTTGGCCATAAGTAAGTGGATTGATTTCTGGATTCTCTATTCTGTTCCATTGTTCCCAGTGTCTGTTTTTATGCCAGTACCATGCTATTTTGGTTACTATAGCTTTGTAGTAAAATTTGAAGTCATGTAGTGTAATGCTTCTGGCTTTGTTTATTTATTTTTTTTTTTTGCTCAGGATTACTTTGTCTATTCGGGGTCTTTTGTTGTTCGACATGAATGCTCAGATTGTTTTTTTCTATTTCTGTGATTGGAGGTTTTCTATTTCTGTGAATGGGGATTGAATTGAATCTGGAAATGACTTTGAGTAGTATGGACAGTTTCACAATGTTGATTCTTCCAATACTAGAGTATGGAATGTCTTTGTACCTTTTGTGTCTTATTTAATTTCTTTCAGTTGTGATTTGTAGTTCTCTTTGTAGAGATTTTTCACCTCTTTAGTTAAATTGATACCTAGGTATTTTAGTTTTTTGGTGACTACCGTAAACGGGCCAACTTTCTTGATTTCTTTTTGTGACAGTTTATTTTTGGAGTAATAAAATACTACTGATTTTTCATGTTGATTTTGTATCCTGTAACTTTACTGAAATTGATTATCAAAAGCAAGAGTTGTGTTTGTTTTTTTCTTGTAGAGTCTTCAGGCTTTTATATATATATAGGATCATGTCATCTGCAAACAGGGACATTTGACCTCATCTTTTCTAATCTGGATGCCCTTTCTTTCTTTCTTTCTCTTGCCTGATTGTTCTTGCTATTACTTCCAATCCAATTTTAAATTGGAGTAGTGAGAGTAGGCATCATTGTCTTTTTCCCATTCAGGATGATATTGGCAGTGGGTTTGTCATATATGGCTTTTACTGTGTTGAAATACTTTCCTTCTCTGCCTAATTTTCTGAGAGCCTTTTTTATAAAGGGATGCTGATTTTGTCAAAAGGTTTTTCTGAATCTATTAGTATAATTCTATGGTTTTTGTCCTTGAGTTTATTGACGTAGTATATCACATTTACTGAATTGTTGAACATCGAGGCATCCTTGCATCTCTGGGGTGAATTCGTTTGATTGTGGTGTGTAATTTTTTTGATGTGTTATTGTATTATATTTGCTAATATTTTATTGAGGATTTTTGCATCTATGTTCATCAAAGATATTGGCCTATATTTTTCTTTTTTGTTGTATCTTTTTCTAGTTTTGGTATCAGAGGAATGCCGGCATTATAGAATGAGTTTAGTAGAATGACCTCTATTTTAATTTCTTGGAATAGTTTGAAGAAAACTGGTATTAATTTAAAGGTTTGGCAGAAATTAGCAGTAAAACCACCCAGTCTTGGAGTTTTCTTTGTTGGGGGACTGCTGATTACTGCTTCAATCTTGTTGCTTGCTATTCGTCTGTTCATGTGTTCTGTTTATTTTTAGTTCACTCTTGGTAGTTTGCATGTAACCAGAAATTTATCCATTTCCTTCAGGTTTTCAAATTTGTTGGCATATAGTTGCTTATAATAGTCTCTAACGATTCTTTGTACTTATGTAGTATCAGTTGTGATGTCTCCTTTTTCATTTCTAATTTTTGTTATTTAGTTCTTCTCTCTTCTTTTTTTAGTTAGCCTAGCTAATGGTTGGTCTATTTTGTTCATGTTCTTAAAAAAACCAACTTTTTGTTTCATTGATATTTCCTATCACTTTTTGTGTTTCTGTTTCATTTAGATCGGCTCTGATCTTAATTATTTCTTTCCATCTACTAATTTTGGGATTGGATTCTTCTTGTTTATGTAGTTCTTCGAAGTGAAGCATTAGGTTGTTTATTTGAAATTTTTCTATTACTTTTATGTAGGTGTTTATTGCAATAAACTTCCCTCTTAAAACTGCTTTTGCAGTGTCTCATGGGTTTTGTTATGATGTGCCTTTATTTTTATCAGTTTTTTTTTTTTTTTTTTTTTGTCTTTTTTTGTGACCAGTACTCAGCCAGTGAGCGCACCGGCCATTCCTATATGGGATACAAACCCGCAGCGGGAGCGTCGCTGCGCTCCCAGCGCCGCACTCTCCCGAGTGCGCCACAGGGTTGGCCCTTATTTTTATCAGTTTTGAAAAATTTTTAGTTTTCCTGTTTAATTTCTTCTTGGACCCATATATCATTCAGGGGCATGTTGTTTAATTTCCATGTGTTTGTACAGTTTCCAGAGATTCACTTGTTATTGATTTCTACTTTTAATCTGTTGTGGTCTGAGAAAATACTTGAAATTATTTCAATTTTAAAAAATTTGTTGATGCTTGATTTTTGACCTAACATGTGGTCTATCCTGGAGAATGTTCCATGTGCTGGTGGGAAGAATGTATATTCTATGGTTGTTCAATGAAATGTTCAATGAAATGTTCTCTAGATATCTTCCAAGTTCAATATATGACAAACCCACTGCCAATATCATCCTGAATGGGGAAAAGCTGAGAGCTTTTTCCTTAAAAACAAGAACAATACAAGGATGCCCACTCTCACCACTCATATGTAACATAGTATTGGGAGTACTAGCCAGAGCAATCAGACAAGAGAAAGAAATAAATGGCAACCAGATTGGAAAAGATGGAGTCAAACTGTTGTTTGCAGATGACATAATCTTATGTGTAGAAAATCCTAAAGATGCTAAAAAAATCTCTTAGAGCTGATAAATGATTTTAGTAAAGTTGCAGGTTTGTATTTCAACATGAAAAATTGAGTAGTGTTTTTATATTCCAATAAAAAACTAGCAGAAAAAGAAATCAAGAAAGCAAGCCCATTTAAAATAGTCTCCAAACAAATGAAATACCTAGGAATCAATTTAACAAAGAAGAAAAAGATTGCTACAACAAGAAATACAAATAACTGCTGAAAGAAATTAAAAAGACACAAAAAGATAGAAAGACATCCCATGCTCTTGGATTGGAAGAATCAACATTTTGAAAATGTGCAAACTACCCAAAGTCATCGACAGGTTCAACACAATTCCCATCAATATATCAATGACATTCTTCATAGAAATAGGGAAAACAATCCTAACATTCATATGGAACAACAAAAACCTGAACAGCCAAAGCAATCCTGAGCAAAAATAAATAAATAAATAAAGCCAGAGGCATTACACTACCTGACTTCAAATTTTACTACAAAGGTATAGTAACCAAAATAACATGGTACTGGCATAAAAACAGACACTGGGAACGATGGAACAGAATAGAGAACCCAGAAATCAATCCACATACTTATGGCCAACTGATCTCTGAGCCCAACCTACACGTCCATCAATAGACAACTGGATAGGGAAATGTGGTATATATACAGTCAATGGAATACTACTCTGCCATAAAAAAAGAATGAAATCCTGCCATTCGCAGCAACATGGATGAAGTTTGAGAACATCATGTTAAGTGAAATAAGCCAGGCACAGAAATAGAAATACCACATGTCCTCACTTATAAGTGGGAGATAAATATAAATGCATAAATAAATAAATAACTGGAAAGAAAAGACCGAAAATAAACCATCACAATAATGCTTTGAACTTTCAAGAAAAAGAGGTGAGAGCTGTAGTTATTAGAATTAGAAAACGGAGAGGGGGATGGAGTGAGCGAGAAATTGGTTAATTGTCACAAAAACTGATTACATTTTGCAAGCATAATTATGCTAATTTTCCTCATTTCATCGCCACATATTGTGTACAGGTATTGATATTCAAACATGTACCTGACAAATATATATAATTACTTATGTTTTGATAAAATAACTGTTAAAAAGTCCTATGTTTCTCTACTGATTTGTTGCCTAGATGATCTGCCCCATGTTGGGAGAGGGGTGTTCAGGTCCCCAACTATTATTGTATTGGGGTCTACCTCTTTCTATAGGTCTAATAGTGTTTGCTTTACATATCTGCATGCTCCGATGTTGGATGCATATATATTTACTATTTTTATGTCTTCTTGCTGGATAGATGCCTTTATCATTATATAGTGACTTTCTTTGCCTATATTAAATTATTTTCTCCTACTTGTTTTGTTTGTTTCTTTGTTTTTATTCTTTCTGAGTGAAGAGGAAATTAAGAAGTGAAAGTACAATTAACCTTCTATGTATTCAAAAATAGAGCAGTATAGTAGCTAAATTTTAGGCTTCCTAGAGAAAGCAGTAGTAGGTGCACATTCTGAGTCTTTTCCTGCAATTTAGCATGGACTCTGAAAGCCTCTGAAAGTCTGTTGTCACTTTTCTAAATTTCTTTCTGAATTTTCCTTTACTTATTTCTGTTATCTACAAGACTGGAGTAATTTAGGTAAACATCCACTCAACTGCTTTAAAGTCACTCAGAATAAATTTATGAAAATATGTATTTTAGCCTCATATCTAATTACATAGTATAGTTCTTTAAACATAGTCACTAATCAATAAATATATGTCAATTTCACAAATATTTCATTTTAAGGATTGATAAGGCCAAAATGTAGATCATATGATCTTTCTTATTCAATCAAGTTTTTCATTAACCTAAATTTATTATTAGATTAGTCAAAAATATGAAGTCAAATATGTTATTAAAAACATAAAAAATGCATTCTGGAGCCAGAATTAAATAATTATATATTTTTTTTTTCTCTTTGTATTATTGACATCTATATTTGAATGTCAATATGTTTAATATGCTTTAATATATTAGTTTAGGTTAGCAAAACTTGTTTCTCTAATTAACATGGGTCTCTTTCTACCTTGCCACGTTCACCATCATGTGTCTAGTAACATGATATAAGCAAAGAACAGATGATAGGCTTAACAAAACAGATTATGGCTACTTTTCTTGAAAACTTGTTTGCAGGCGCAACCTTGCCTTAGCACACTTAGCTGCCATGCCTGAGCAAAATGAAGATGCTGCTCGTCACACGGCCCCTCCTGATTCGTAATTGGTTTCTGAGTGCTGCCATACAAAATAGGCACATGTTGTAGTCTTTGCAATAGAAGGTCTCAAATCTATTTAAGTCTAGGACAAAGTTTTTTTCTGAAATAGAAACATCTTTGCAAAGTAATCAGTATAATAGCTTATCACATTCAAAACAGGACTCTGAAGGTTGTAACTAGAAAGAAACTCTAAATATGAACAAATTTATATTAAATATATTTTATCCCTAAAATATTTGCTCTTTTTAACATAGAAAAATATAGCTGGATATTTTGGCTACAAAATTATGCCTAGAGATCTAAAAGTCTAAGTTCGTTTACACAAGTTTAACTAATTGTTTGGTATAAATAATTACTTAGTGAACGATATCGGCAGACATCTGTTTGTTTAATTTTGAGAGGTTTCTCCTGAGTTGTCTAGCTCCCTAAATTAATGCTGAAACTTGGCTGAGTCACAAAGTAAGCAAAGTAAATGTTGATTGTATTCAGAAGCCACAGAAATATTAAAAGTCATAGAAATATTTCTGAAATGTACTTTTAACTAATTGTCAGCTTAACTTATTTTCCACTTACTCAATTTATAAACATATATAGTATCCTGGAATTTCTGTTTCCAGAGTTTTGTCTTAACCATCATAGTACCCCAGGCCTCACATAATTTGATTTCACTGAGCTCAATTTTTCATTTCAAGGATTTTGACACTTCTCTATACTATTTTTTATCTAAATCATATACCTCATATAAGAGAGTAGAATATCTAGGCAAAATTCAAATGTGATATTCACCTCACAATTGGATGTGATAAAATAATCTAATATACATAATTATTTTGTTAACCTATGAATCATAAAACTGTCACTATGAAAAATAATAATTTTGGATAGGACAGGTTTAATATATTTTAATATTGTTTTTTATTATTTCAATCCATTTAAGTTTTTATAATATTCTCCTACTTGAAAAATTCAGGGTTAACCTTTGCTTCTTAGTACATGCTTTCCCCCCAAAGATATTCTAATCTTTATATTTAATAAAATAAAAAATTCCTAAGTTCTGATAACATTTTACATTTCAAAGCACCTTGCATTTTTTACCTACTTTTATAATAGCCCATTGATATAAGTTGATATTATCTTTAAAGTGTCATATGAAATGAAGTTACAATACAAGAAAATCCATGACCCTCACAGTGTCATATCACATATTATTAATAGATTTCAATTTAGAAATCAGAACTCTAGATTCTATCATCTGATTTCATTGTTTAGTCAAAGAGTCAACATAATCTGGAATAGTAGGAATACACATAATGTTAAAAAAAAATTTTGTCCAACCAGAGTGTTTCAAAGGGAGTAAGGAAAGCTTAACATTTAAGCTGGGTCTTAATGAAACTTTCCATATGGACGTATTGGTGGAAGGGCATTTTAGGAGAAGGAAACAGTGTGAATAGCCCAGAAGCCTGAAAGCACTGGGAAATCCTTATTAGTCCATGTGGCTCGGCCAGAGGCTGGGTAGGTTTGAAGATCAGGACATGAGGCTATAAAGGCAGGCTGTGGCCAGCTTTCCAAGGACTATGCAAGCAATAGCTCATACTCATTCAACACAACCTCATGTACCAGATGCGTTGCTGAGCACGCTATATGTGATGCCTCATTTAGTGATCATGGCATCCCAGACATACCCTTCTGATGTCAACAGACACATACACATGAAGTGGAAGCAATGTTTCTATACTTTCAGGCTACTTTATTGTCATCCATGGATGTCACTCCTAGAAGAGCAGTGGGGATTAGGAAAAGAAAATATTTATGTGACACAACATCTTTGGTTGGTTTGAGTTGTGAAATATACTAAAAAGCATATGTACTTCACAGGGCCTGGTTTTCCAAAGCCTTGCAGTTTCAAATATTGACCTTGTGGAGGACTAGAAATTTTCCTCAGGCTATGAGTATCTAATGTAAGATAAAGATTTGTGGCACAGCAAGGTTGCTGGCTCAAGGACAGACTAGTTACTGATTGTTATGTAAAGATACTGAGAAATTGCTGTAAGAAGGAATGTTTGCTAAGATCAAGCTTTTGTTAATTGCCTTACAGGAATGTCACCTGGCTTGATTCAATGAAAGTTACCAGCCTATACTGTTAAACTATAACCCCACCTATGTTCTCTTCCTGTAACTTCCTGGTCTGAAAAATAAATGCAGGAAGAGAACCCCAATTCGGGGTTAATTTCCCGAGGAAGGGTTGCCTCTCGCTGGAGGGTCCCAGGGAAGTTAACCACTTCAGGGATTCTCACTGCTCAGAAGAGATAGGCTTTGAGTAATCCTTTGCATCTCCATCACCCAGGGGAAGTGGGGTGACAAATCTGTAGGGGACGAAGCAACACAAAGCAACATTGAGCCTAGCACAATTTTTGATAATACATAAGCCATGTTAATTAAGAAAACAAGTTTTGCTAACCTAATATAGAAATATATTCTGTGTGTGTATATGTATATATATATATATATATAAAATACAGAAATATATTTGTTTCCAATAAGAAAAGAGTAATGGGAGAAATTCTTTCACTGTTAGAGGACAAATAATGCTTCTTTACTGTGATCCAATAATATAGTTATTTGTATTAGTAACTAATATTTCATGTTTTCAAATTTGTCTTAAAAGAAAATGTGCACTACTAACAGGCATAATATCATTTGTTTGAGACTGGCATTTATCTAACTTTGGAAGGTATTTCCTGTCAAAACATGTGATGATGAGAATATAGGAGAGCAAGACAAGTGTCAATATGGAACACAGAATGAAAGAGTTAATACAGTTTCCCATTTCATTGGGGTCAAAAGCTTTCAGCATGGCACTGATTTAATATAAGCACTAAAGAATGGCTGAGATTTTGACAGGCAGAGTTATAAGAGGGCACATTTTAATCAGAGGAAGCCCAGAGCACATGTGAGAGAAAGACAAAATTAAAGCTAGTCAGGGGCATGTTAGTAATGTCTCAAATGCTGAAATTCAGATAAGTCCTTAACAGGCAAAGGGAAATCCCAGAAAGTCTTAACAAGGGGAGAAATATGATCTGAGCTGTAGTATAGGAAACTTATTTTGCATGAAGACCTAGGGAGAAAGAGGAAGCAAAGAGAAAAGTTAAAAGCTATATTTCTGGTAAGTTATAGTCCTGTAAGCAGTTTAAATGGAATGATACGTTTGAGATAGCAAACCAATGTGTTTTTGTTCCCAGTAATGCCCAGGTCCTAATTGTCTTCTGATACTCCCATCATTGTTTCAATGATATTTATTAGTTTGTGTGAATCACATATTTAAGCCTGGAATAAGGGAGTCACTGTTTCATTTGAGGTACAAATTGGACTTACTGAGAGACAAAACTAAAGTCTTGAAAAGCTGTGCGTGTGTGTGTGTGTGTGTGTGTGTGTGTGTGTGTGTGTGTATGTGTGTGTGTGTGTAAGAAAGAAAGACTGATTTTGTGAATTCCCAAATTTTCCCATTGTATATCGTAGGAAAATTTTGGTAACTGGACCACAGAATTTTACTATATGCCATATGATAGAGAGAATGTAGCATATGATATGATATCAGAGCAGGATGTCCTTTAATGATAAGAGGGGGGAAAGTTTATGGAGTAGGGAGAAAGTGAACAAACTTGACGGCACTAGTTCTAGAGCAAATACTGATTTTTCTGAGAAGGGACTCACCACTATCATGCCTCACTCTTCAAAAGGATACTGAAGGGTGCCCTGTGCCAACCAGGGTAACCCTCACAGAGTAAAAATATGATTAAGCAAAGAGAGAGCATAAAGTGGCACTATTGATGTATTTTAACCTTCAGATAGCATGCATAATATTAACTGATAGATATTCAAGTGATTTGGAAGTGCAAAATATTGTTCCTTTGCTGCTTTAAGTCAGAAGCATTCAATATTGGTTCCCCTAAATCTAACGTTGTGAAATTTCATCTGATCTAATAAAAATCTGTTTTCTTTTATTTCACATAGTCTCAGTAGATGTAAGTAACATTACATCTTACCAAATCTGGCTTTCTGAGAAGTGGAATATATTGCTTTCAATTCCTGCTCTGTAATTTACTACAAATTTAAGTAGAAGTGAAGAATAAAATCCTCCTATTGTCTGAAAAAAAAGAAGCTTTAATCTAATAACTTTTGGAGATCTCTTTTGCCTGTTCTCTCTACTAAATATAAGACTTTGAAAAAGGAGCATGAACAACCAAAAAGATGTTTGACTGCTTATTATGCTACCTGTAAGGAAGAACATATATATGCCAGGGAGATGGGGTTTCCAGATTGGGTGCTATACTTAGGCCATCAGGTTTGACATTTCATTTGCAATAAAAGTTATAAACGCTGGAAAGACAAGATCCAGCCAAGTGGGAGTAGGTTCTCTAAGTGCTGTCCCTGACATTACCATATAGATGGAGATATAAATATAAATGAACCATGCTATCACTTGTTGAATAAAATTGTATTTGATGTTCAGACAGTTTAAGATTTCTGCATATTGAATATCAAATTACAAAAAGAAGTATTTGTTATCCTTATAAGACATGTAACATATTTAAATTCTAAGAAGAAAATCACTATTGGAAAGGTAAAAACTCTAATGTATACAGTAGAATATAATTAGATGAAGAGAAATAACTTCTAATATAAAGCAGCTGGACTCATGAAAAGAAGAAGAAACCAATAGTATTTTAATACTTATTAATTTCAAGTTACAGTATTAAGCATTTTCTTTCTCAATATTTTCTTAAAGTGATTATTTGTACTTAAATTCTGCAAAATAAGCCCAGTTTTCAATAAAAACAACAGAAGTTTTGGCTGCTCAAAGATATTAACACAGACAGATAAATTTGGGCCCTCCGTGTATAAATTAGTTTATTTTTCCATAAGAAAAAGAATTTTATACAAGAATTAGAGTGAGGTCTGAGCTGATGGTAGGTTAACTGAGCAAGACTCTCCAGCAGAGACTGAACTTCCTTGAAAGAATCACTGTAAGAAAAGACTGAAACTGCCCGATCAATGTGATTGAACAGTAAGTTAAATAAACGGAAGGTAGTATGTGGAAGAAAATATAGAGATGAGGAAAGACTTTTCTTCTTTTTCTTTAGTATTAGTACTACAAAGTTATTTCCTGATGAGAAGAAATCATTAGAAGGAATAAGGTGAAAATGCAGGAAGAAGAATGATAAACCAAGAGAGTCCCAGCGAAGGTGGCAGCAAATGAAACGCAGGGTATAAGTGAAGTAACTGTTTTGAGAAGAGGAGCAACCTGTTTTGCACTTAATGGGAGGGAAGACAGAAAATATGTGCAAACACAGGTAGATTTATGGATTTGGTTTCAGGAACATGAAAAAGTTCCTGTTTTGTAGTTTTTATTCATGGTTAGTCATCTCAGTGTCATTGCCCAATATTTCAGAATTTAAAGCTTTCCTTAAATGAAAATGTATTCTTCTGACGATTCTAAAAAATGCCTTGAAAAAAGGAAAATAAATATGCAAAATTTTAGGGAGACAGCATTTATACCTACGTAAAAAGGAAATTTCCAAAGATCAAAACAGTTGTACGATAATAAAAAGTAGGGACTTTTTCATTATTAGGGAAAGTAAACGATAGAGTAAATGATGATGTAACATTGATTTTGTGGAGCAGAAATAGGATCTAATGATTGATCAGACTGAACAACCTTCAAAGATGATTTCATTTACTACTTTTTAATTTTTTATTTGTATTCTAATCTATTTTTAATTATTGTAATGGAAAACTCCAAGTACGTACAATAGCAGAATAGTATAATGAACCCCTATTTGGTCATCACCCAGCTTCAACAATTTACCTATTCATGAACAATAGTATTTCCCTATATCCCCAACTACCTACTCCCTATAACTTAAAGCAAGTCCCAGACATTACATTAACTCATCCATAAATATTTCAGTATATTCCTAAAGGATAAGAATTTTAAAAAGAGTTTTATTACCACACCTTTAAATATTAACAATTTAATAATATTAAAATATTGAATAATACTTAATATCAGTGGTCAATTTTTGATCAGTTTTCTACGATTCTTACCAAATATGCTCATGTTGAATTTCCTTTCTTGGAAAACTGTCACCCATTCCAAACTCCATATGTTGATGTTTCTTTAATTTTGATCATTTCTCCCTCCCCTTCAATGTCCTGTTCTCCTTTGTTCGTCACCAATTTTTTTCGATAGTTTCAGAAGGGACTAATTGAACAAAGGGAGATATAGTAACTATTTTCAAATATATGAAGATGAGGCAAGTAGAAGAAAGAAAGTAGTTTGTTCTATATCATCCATAATGTAAAATTAGTATCTTAGATGAAAATGATCAGGAAAGCTGATCTTCTTCTACATGTTCATGATTCCCAAATTGTATCCATATCTCTGACATCTCAACATTACCACAGGATCATTTTTTCAATGTTCTTCTTGACATCTTCAAATGAATGTCTAGTAGGAATTGCAAACTTATCGTGACCAAGCCTCAGAATTATGGGCTACTGTTTTAAAGCTCTAGGTTTTAGGATTTTTTTTTTTTTTTTTTTTTCTTAAAAGCATATGTTGGACTCTGGAGCAAAACTGCTTTGGATTGAATTTTGGCTTTGCTACTTAACAGCTTTATGATATTAGACAGGTTATATACCTCTCTATGCCTCTATTTCCTCATCATAAATTGGGAATTGTGTTAATATAGTATCTATGGCAATTTAAAAGATTAAATGAGCACTTAGAACTGTGACCGACACAGAGAAACTTAAAAAAAAAAAAAAAAAAAAAAAAAAACAGGCATCAATATTTTCATACGATCCAATTTCAATTATCTATAAAGCCTTTATCATTATCTGGTATTTGTCTTAGATGTCTACTTGTTTATTTATTTACTTCTTTAAATCTTATTTCCATTTATTTTTTATAATACTTGGCACTTCATAGGCTTTCAAGAAATACTGATTACAAGAATGAGTGATAAAAAAAAAGTTGACTCCCACCAGAATCAATCTCCTTAGGGCAGGAGACCAGTCTTTGTGGTTCATTGTTACAATTCCAGCTTCCAGAATTGTATGTGGTATATCTTAAGAGCTCCATAAACCTTTGCTCAATGAATAAGTGAGTCTCAGTTGAAGAGAGAACTTTAGAGCAATTAAAGGTATATAAAAATGGATTAGACTGTCCGGTAAGATACAGTGTCCCATCACTAATGTAACAATTATCTTTAAGGGTTGCTATAGCAAAGACTTTACCCTGTGTATATTGCACCAGCGTAAATTTACTTAAATTATGAAAGACATTACAGGAGTCCTTTAAATTCTATATTCTATGATATTACTGTGGTTATGCTAAGTTCCATGCAATTAAAACAACCCTAAATTTTAGGTGGATACACTTTTGTATGTACCCACTAATAAACTCTATTAAAGAAAATGTATGGAGAGTATTAGAAAACTATATGTTTTAATGAAAGAAGTAGTTGTGCATGAAATGTCCTGTTAGGAATTTACTGTAGCTATTAAACCTTAATATATCCTTCACTTAACATTTTCAGTATTTTAAGTTTAACATTTTGTCATTCCTGACAGACACTACATTTTTGTCATGATTATATTTAACTATTTTATGATACATTTTCTGATTTTCATTTGAATTTCTTGTGAAGGATTAAAATAGAACTTAATTAGATGACTTCCTGAATAACAGGCTACATGAGCGTACCATGTGGAAATGAAGTTTAGCCATCAAAGCCAATCAGTGTAAAAACATGATCTGCAACTCTTAACTTTTATTGCCCAAACAGGTGTCACTCCAATTGCATGATTAATTTTTATTAGGAGGAAGGTACTGAGTGTTTGAAACATTCAAAATTCCCTTCTTAATCAAACCTTATGGATTAATACTTATTTGAATTCCAAAAGGTTCAAATTTTGTTTTATATTTTTATAGACTCAGGCAAGAGAATGTAAATATATTCTAATACACAAAATAGAGTAATTTATAAGACATAGCTTTTAAAAATTATTATCCTAAATCTAGAAATCTAAGTAAGAGCTTAGAAAATAGTTTTATTACTGGAGCTCTAAAGGATCATTATTAAACCATATTACTAATAAATTGATGTTTTAAAAATCAAATATATTTGATATTTTGAGAATAATTTATACAGCTCTAACAAACACTTCATTAATTAATTAAAGTCATTTAACTTTCTGCTTCTCTGTTATCTTTTTCACATCATTATATTTAAAAATATCAAATGGTTTGGTGTAAGGAAGGGAAAAATTTGTCTACCGTGCAAGAAGAGTCTGATCTTTAAATTTAAAAAAACACTTCACACACACTCCAATCAGTCGTTAGAAATAAAGCGCAATGACAATGAGATCATTTTTCATGATTTCTGTGCATCTATGGATGAACTCTTTAATAAGAGTTATCTGAATTTGACAAAATTCAACAAAAAATATTTTACTTATTTCCAATGTACATGTAATGTGCAGCGTACATTCTTCCTCAGTTAACTTTTTATCATGAACAAGTGCTTTTTTCCCCCTTTTTTTCGAAATAAGAAGCTGTAAAGCAAACTAGTCTCAATGGACTGGCTGAAAAATAGTAGCTAAGAGATTTACACAAAAGGGTTACAGGGAATCAATTGGTATTGCCCTTGTTTTTAATCACTGTTCTCTTTGCCAAGCACAAATCTATACTACACACTAGGTAAATGACTAGTGTAACATTATTTCCTAAATATAATTTCTAGATTGCACTTGTCAACTCTACTCTTAATTACCTCAAATATTTGTGAAATTTTCTATGCATTTTTCCTGGGGGTCCTGAAAGATAGCTTTTATCAATCAAAACACTTTAGGACTTCAACAGTCTACTCCTTCAAAGATCCCAACTACAATGGATACATTTGTACCATTCCCTGCATCCTGATATCTCTTGTCTTTTTCCTCTTTTTGCTCAACACGTGCAAAGAAACATGCAAATCTCAGACAGTGCATTTAAAAATAATAAAGTCTCTTCATGTAATTTGCTTCTTCTACAAACTAGGAAAATAAATCCTTCTCAAATGGTTGTTCTGAGAAAGCACGTAGCACAAATTGCTCAGCACCAAATAGACAATTAATAAATAGTGTCTGGATCATTTTTCCTATATAACTGTACTTAATGCCAAAGTCTGGCAATTTTATCTACATTTCTGGCCATTTTCCTTAATGTCTTCCCCCCACAATAGGTGGGTTTGCAGGAGGCTCATAAATACACTTCTTTAACACTATTTTTTACCAGTGAATACCTCTCCCAAACACTTTTATTTCCCAACATTACTGCTATATAGACTCTTGCTTTAAAAATTCAGAGAGAGAGAGGAGAGAGAGTAAACAGGACCACCCACTTGAGATTTAACATACAGATTTTATCAAAAAAGAAATTTTATATTTGTATCCTAGAAAGTGCCTCTAACAGTCTTACAACTAATCAGAATAAGTTAACAATAAAATATACTTAAACAGAAGCACAGTGACAAGGTGAAACTCCCTATCACCATGCTGGGACAATTTTTATTTATTTGAATTAAACTTATTTAAAAAGGTAGTAAAACATTTTTTATAACAGATCCTTGAAGATTAGAAAAGAAAAAAGAGGAGACACCTATTCAGATATCTGCTACTGAATCTTGGGCATGGCAGGCTTCTCTGGGTACTGCTTTCATTAATTAGTAATTTAATCTGGAAAAGAAGTTAATGAACACATAGAACCCTAATGAGCTTGGCTGTGAAGGGTGATCTCTTTGATATTTGGCCTCTTGGCTATTACAGGGATTATGAAATACCCGTGACTGTGATTCCCAATATTATGCCTTTCTAATATTATTAACTTACAGTACACTAATGACTGCTGTGCACAATCGAAACACATTATATCTTTATAAGAAGTTTATAATCATCAATGTAATAGATAACACCATTTTGTGGAAAAGAAGAAACTAATTTTTATTAATTATATTCTGAAATTTTAGAAACTAAGATATGGAGAAAATAAATAACTTGTAGGAAATCATTTGGAAGAACTAAAACTCAATCTAAATTTCCTTGAATCTAGGATAGTAATCATATAAGAATACACAGAAACACTCACACATGAGCCCTCACATGTTTAAGGAAGGCATTAGAAATTAGCATGAAAAAAAGTTTCATATTTTATTTTATGTATTTAAATATCTCTACTAGTTCTGCTTATGTCAAACAGGATAAAAATGGCATGAGAGAGCTAAAATATTAAAAGTAAAATTTTAGAAATAAAGGAAGATGGGAAAATACATTAAAGACAGTAAAAAGAAAAGGGAAGAAAAGCAGAAAAAGAGGACGGAAATGAGAAAGCAGAGTGTAGAGCTAGGGCTAGGTCTCAAGACCCCTCGAGCCCCTTATCCAGACTGCGTCACAAACCCTTCACACGCAGGTCTACAGGCTAGGTAATAGGAAAAGGTCCTGGGAGCCGTGGGTGAAGAAATAATAGGCTTTATTCAGAGCTGGGAGCAATCAATCCACCTAATATGGCTTCCCAGAGCGTCCTCTAGAAGCTTTGCGCATCTGCGCCGTTAGCCCTCTTTATTCAAGTCCGTAATCCAAAAAAAACCCAATTCACACGTGCAATCACATTAGACAATAACAAGGAACACCCCGTGCGCACGCGCAAACACACCTGAGATGCTCCGCACGACTCCGAACATTTATTCATTTATTCAGGGGCTCTGACCATGTTTCCTTATATTTTCCAAACAGAGGGAAAGAAGTAAAGGGAGAAAACAGATTGATTAAATTCCATTAAGAATTTTAAAAAGCAAAGGAAGATACCTACAATTTAATATTTGTAACACATTATAACTCCATGAAGGTGGTAAGAAAGGTTTATAAGCAAACTTACAGGGAATATCAATCTATATTTGGTTAGTAATGAGAGGAAATCAATATATTGGAAGGAGTTATAAAAGAAAATATTATGTTTTAATAGGCTTTAAGCCCAAAGAGGCAAGAGTTAGAGAATGGAACGATAATGACCCATAATAGCACCTACAATACAATAAAAAACAATTTCCCAAATTGAAAAGATTGCATATAACTGTTAGAAATTTCCAGAAGAATACCCAGCAATTTTGCTTTGAAATGTCTCACTCTCAATTCTCCAAGAGCACAGGCATGAGTTGAGAAGCCCTTTTGAAATGCATTCTGATGATACTTATAGTATGTCACATAAGATATCTACAACAAAAGTTAATTGTCACTTTTTTACAAGAAGAAAAATAAGATGACATGCTCAAACAAAATTTTTGTTAGTACTTGCATTATCATTATCTAAAGTGAATTTTTTTTATTAAGTCAGGGTTTTAATTTTGGGGAAACTACCAAATTTTAATTTTTAATTATTAAATTAAAGTGTTTTAAACACTTTCACTGCCCCATCACTGTAACCAGCAATTATTCTAAGAGCCCTGTTGTCCTTTATTTATTTATTTATTTATTTATTTATTTATTTATTTACCCTGTTGTCTTTTAGTTGAGAATGGCATTTAAAGATCTGGGTGCTTGACGGAATCATTACTTCTGGTTTGTTATTTCCTCTTCGCCAGCTCAAAAGATGTATCTAGGAAATATATGAGAGTACTTCAAAAGTTCATGGAAAAATATTATTTAAAGATAATACAAATCTTTCCATTAACTTTTTGTAGACCCATCATATGTATTATCAGCACACACATACACATCAATTTATAGCTATATTTCTACCTGTCTTTCAAAAATCAATTTTCAGTGCCAGTGCCTCCATATCCTATCCCCAACAACGAGGGTCAGTCTGCCTTCACCATTTCCATATGTGTAAATCTCTTCTCTGACTGTAAGTAATTCGATGCCTGTTATTGTTAATATATTTACTCATTTGCTCACTTCCTGTGTAACCAATATCTGATTCCATCAGCTGGTTTCTCATCCCAATGACTCCTCAGCCCCATAGATGATCATTGCACCTCTTGAACCCTGAATCCTCTTTGTCCCTGGCTCATCAGACCCTACTTCAAGAGAACGGAACATAAAGGAAGGGAGAAAATGAAAAGCAAGAAAAAGAGAAGGAAAAAAGGAAAAGCTGAGAAAGGAAGGGAAAGAAAAGAGGAAGGGGCAGAAAAAGAAGGGAAGAGAAGAAAAGAGAAAGAGACCAATTGATATTTTTTTAAATAAAAGAAAGAAGAGGAGAGAAGACTAGCAGACAAGGAAGAAGAACTAAAAGAAAAGTGTTTAAGTTGGGAGACAACAACCAGGAACCTTCAACCTTTTAAATACTATTTGAAAATTTGAAGTTTAGCTTCAACGTACTAGTAAATGTGTTTCTAACATGAATAAAGTCCCAAACAAGTCAGGCAGCAAGGATTCTATCCCCAAGAAGTACAAACTTAACATTTATTAGGAAGAAAAATTATTACAGTATATATTTCCGTACTATTTGTTGACCTTATAAAAATGAGAAGTAAAGGAGTCTTATGTCTCTAAGAAGTCATGTATTTTTAAGGTCAAGCATAGGTGTTTTTTCCTCCCTCATACATTTGATATTATCTGTTCTAAATTAAAAGTTATGTCTCAACATAAATGTTACTACTTTCATAAAACTTTCTCAATACTCCAAGAAACATTTAGCTGCTGTTCCAAAATTAGCACTCAGATTCATTAGTCAACCCATGGAAGACATAATTGTAATTGCCTGTACAAGTATATGTCTGGTCCACGAACTCCTGGAAGGCAGGGATATTCATATCATTTGTTTTTATATTGCAACCCTAGCAGAGGGCTTAGAAGATAAAAGGTGCTCAATAAATATTTATCCCAGAATGAATGAATTTATTCTTCAGATCTCATGTTAGTTTCAGGACAGTTACGAAATCAATAAGCAGTCCAGAGGGGACTGTAATATCAGCACTTGCATATCCCAGGGTCAGTTTTCTAATTTACATTCAACACTGCATTTTTTACATGTTTACATTAATGCCCTCTATAACCTTTAGTACATCTTAACAATTTGCATTCATTTTATGTTTATGTGAGGTTTTATTGATATCCTATATTAATTAACTCTGCACTAGTCACCCTTGAACTTTACATTATTTATAGTCACCAAAGGCATTTGAACTATGCAAAATTCATTTCTCTAATAGAACAACAAGCCAAATTAAACTTCTGTCATTTTCCAAAATGACAAATATATCCTTTACTCCTTTCCCAGGTCTATAGTAGAGGGCACTAGACATCCAGTGTGAAAAGAACCCGGACTTGTTTTGGTATTCTATATCTAGCAATACATTGTGAAAAGCTCTGATATCTGTTATCTTTTTTAATCTTTAAAACGACATATAAACTAAGCATTATAATTTGCATTTTAAAGTTGAGGTGTATGGGCTCAGAAATTTTCAATGATTTATTCAAAATCACACAGCCAGCTATTGGATAAATAGACATTCTAACTCAGGCTATCAACTCCATATCACTTTCTTTTCACCGTTCTATTCTACTCCATTGTTTTCCCCAACTTTGTTTTAAAATGTTTCAGAAAAGCTGGAAGACTAGTTCAATGATCATTGATAAATGTTTCATCTAAACTCACCAGTTGTTATTATTTGTTTTACCCCTCTCTCTGTATGATTCTTTTTCTCATGCTCTCTGTCTCCCTCTCTCTCTCTCTCTCGCTCTGAATAGATGCATAGATAGATAGATAGAAAGATAGATAGATAGATAGATAGATAAACAGACAGACAGATAGATAGATATGCACACAGACTTTTTCTTTTGCTGAACAATATGAAAGTAGTTGTACATGTGTTGACATTACACAATTAAATAATTCTGTATATATCTTCTGAGAACAAGGGTATTATATACTGCTTGTACACACATCATTTATGTAGTCGTCTTGCCACAAATATTTAACCTGACTCAAACAGTGAGGGAACTATCAAACAAAGCCAGATTGTGGGGTATTCTTTACAACAATAGATGTGGAATCTTGAAAAATAGTAACATCATAGAATACAAAGAAAAGCAGGGGATGACTATTCTAGATGAAGGGAGATGGAAGTACCATGAAAACTAAACATAATATATTAGTCTTAATTAAACCCTATATTGGAGAAATAAAATAAAATAAAAACATCTATAAATGACATTTTGAGGACAGCTGGGAAACGTGAATATGGGTGGCATATTAGATATTATTCTGTTATTTACACCATTGTTTTTCTGAACGAAAATAATTTCTCTAGGACACTGTTTTCTCTAAAATGTATGTGTATATATTCAGAGCCACATGAATTGTGTTTGTATGTTTTCTCTAATATACATGCATACATACATATATAGATCCACAAATATTACAGCTTTTTTTTTGTAAATACAGCATGTTTATACCTCTTTTCACAATGTATCAAAGTTTTAGATGGAGTTATAGAAAGGAAATTAGGTAAATTAATTTTTTAACCTAAATGGTATGCCTTATAAAAAAATAATAATTTCCCAAACTTTGCTTATGTTCAGATTTTTAACTCATTATCAGCATTGCAATTTATGTAAGACAATTGGTTACATCCTTCTCAATAGTGGGACAATGGTTAATTGCTTCTCTCACAATATGCAAGGCTTATTTATCAGCTACTTAGTCACATACCATGCAAACCTTTAAGAATCAGAGAGGTATGGGCTAATGGAAATCATTAAATATATCAAATTTATTTTGTGGATAGCACGTCATATATATTTTTTAATTATATAAATTATTTCACTACATAAAGAAAAATGCTTGTAAGAAAGATAGATATGACCATGATAACCAAGTCGAGAAACAACAGCAAATGAGTGAGAAAAGTGGATTACCACCATAAACACTTAGAATTGGTAAGTGCCTGTTCAGATATAAAACAATTTGTTATCTAGACACAGTGGGGAACATAATTACATTTAGGTGTAAGTTGGAGAGTTTGTAAGTTCAAGTTGGCAGGTAAAGTGAATATCGGTTAAATATACTTAAAAAGACTGAATTGAAAAAGGCAGTGATTTCATGCTACTGTGACATAAATTTATATTTTTAACAATATATAAAAATATCATTTGGAGTTTTTTTTTTTTTTTTTTGTCTTTTTGTGACCGGTGAGGTGATCGCAACTCTTGGTGTGGTGTTGCCCGCACGGGGCTCAGCCAGTGAGCACACCAGCCATTCCTATATAGGATCCGAACCCGTGGTGGGAGCGCTGCTGCACTCCCAAGCGCTGCACTCTCCCGAGTGCACCACAGGGCCGGCCCGGAGGTTTTTTTTATATAAAAACTTTTCTCCAAATCTGCTAATTTGTTAATCAATTGAAATGAAATTTAAATATCATGGGCACACCTACATTACCTCTTACTGCTAGCATTCATATTTACTGCTACCTTCACACTAACTTGTTTTTTCCTTAAATAATAGGTATTCAAAACTGTATGTTAAAATTATAAACTTAAGAAGAGACTGAGCTCTATTTATATGATCAGTAAAATTTAATACAATAATTCATAAAACATTTCTTCAGTTGAATTTGAAGACATATGAAAAAAAGAAAACATATAAAGAAGAAATTTACTTCTGAGAGAAAACTTCATGTCCAGAAATTGAAAATTTTTAACCAATGCAGTCCCTAGATGATGAAAATAGAATGGATTGATCATTTATTTTCTCAAGGTAAAGATCAGCACACTACTATGCTGATAACAACCATTTCTCTTATTCTATTCTTGTTGTCCTTATCAGCTCATTTAGTGTTATTACCAAATTTCCATTTCCAGAATTGAATTATCTCTGTCTTTTCCCTACTCATCATGTCCAAGAGACCATTAATAATGGTTTTACTTCATTTGAAATTCTCTAATCCATCTCTTTCTTTATCCATCATTATTTGGGTTCCATGTCTTAAGGTCTCCATTACATTTTACCTCATTATTGCACTAACTTTTTGGATCTCTTTGTTTCTAGTCTCTATACCCTCTAACTTATCCAAACTCTATTTCCACAGTGAGATGTCTGACATGCAGATCTCATCTTGTTAGTTCTTTGTCAGACTTGGTTGGTTATGTATCCTTTCCCAATTTCTTCATTGCTAATACAACCTGAATTTTGTTCCAGTATCAGGGAGCTTCATGTTTTGGGGAATCCCAGAATCACAATTTATCCAGGAATTGTTAATTCCATTCACACAGCAGTGATCATTTTCTGAATGATTTATAGAAAGATTTAGCTGTTGAGACAAGAGGAGTTGTCTATTGGGTAAAACTTCCAGGCAAAGTTCTTAACAAGGAACATGAAAAACAGAACAGAACAAAACAAAAACCCTTAGTCCCTGTTGTTTAGTTCACTGTTGGTTGAAAATGTGATGCCTGAAATTAATTCAGGCCTCTAGAAATAATAAGGGAACAGAATTGCAGGGATGTTGAGCTGAAGCCATGCTTTCACTAAGTGGCTGAATTAACCATCCCCAGGTCCCCCTTATCTCTATACCTTCTTGTTATATGAGATACAAAATGTCCTAATTTTTCTTTCACTCAGGTCTTGTGTTACTTGAAGCATAAATATATTACACTATTCAGAATTGCTGATGTTGTCCCTAGTTACTCACCTGAAAAAATTCACAATGTTTGGTATAGAATCCAAGTCTCTTTGAATCATCAATCTGGCTCCAGTCTAACTGTTTTCACAGGACCACTTTCTCCTTAGCCTGCCATCACAGAGAACATAAGGAAATGTGGAGTCACAGGTCCTTTCACTTCTCCGTGTCTTTTCCACTGTAACCTGAGTGAACAATGCCCGTTGCCTCACTTTCCCCACTCCAATGCCAAACCTTGCTTGGCCATTAGGATTAGAAACAATCGTCACTTTCTGGTTTAGTTTTGATTTTCACTCTCCAAAACGAATTACTCATGTTTTTCCTTAGCAATCACATCATGCTTGCATCCAGTATCTCACCCAATTAGATCACTAGGTTATAAATTCGTTTTGTTAGGTTGAGGTAGTTTTAATTGAGCCTGAAGAAAATTCAAGTGACTAATAAAATGATGGCGTATACCTCTGTCCATCTTTGTAAAATGTGCAAATTATTTCTTTTTGAAATTGAAGGAGAGAATAGAATTGAATACAATAGATGCTTGAAAGGAAGGAAGCTGTAAGCATTATAAAAGGATGTCATGGATTTTGTTTTTTTATTTTTGTTTTTTTTGGCACTGCAGAGAAAGGCTAGGGGAAGGAACTGAAGGCAAAGAGTCAGGAGGAAAAGCATGAAACTGGGCTGAAACTGATTTAAATGGAAGGGGACTTCACGCAGGGTGGCATTCTTGCAGTAGAGCCCTGATAACAGGCATGGCCAGGCCCATAGTGGTGTGTGGGAGAGCAGCAGCAGGACTACGGGTATCAGACTCACAGTTGAACACCTTAGACTCTCCAGGACATGTCACAAATATTTTATAGGGGGACTTTTCAAAAGGATTGAGGGTCTGGGAATATTGTAAGTGCAATGGAAATTCAAGGATGTATGCTAATGTGACTTTATTTTTGCCCCAAAGTATCATTTTTTATATTTGATATGAATCTATATTGCATTGCTTCCATACCAATGCCTTATGTTTAGCAGGCATGCAATGGATATTTACTTGATTGAACTAAATAAATTTGTCTAACTCTTCAATTAACTATGACCAATCAGTCCATGCTTGGTTACCACCCAGGGAGCAAAAATACCCTGAATTGGGAAATATTTTATTAACTTCGAAACAATTTTGCAAGATAAATACACTGCATAATGCTTAATAAAGAATCTGAGGATAGTATTCTTTTTTTTTTTTTCCAGAAGCAACAACTATAAAAGCTAGTAGAGGTAGTAAAAAAAGTGGCAAGAGCACTCAAAATCTCTAATTCATAGAACTTTTTTTAAATTACCATACTGTAAATGCAAATTTGTGCCTGCAACACTTTGCTGTCAAAAGAAATTGATCTCTGTGTGAATGATAATACTTAAGCTCATGGCCTTTCTGAGGAAGTGCACCTGCAGCAGAATGACAGATGAGGGAGTGAGGGAGACAATTACTTGGCACATGGTCTCTACGGTTACAGGAACCTGTTTTGAAATAGAAGGATCACGGTCTCCTGAACAGTAGAACTGATTAGATTCATTTTTCAGGATCTTTCATTTCTATGTCACATATTGCCTGGACTTATTTTATGCATATGGTGCCCTTGGTAATTTCTGAGAAGAATCGTCAGGGTTTGCAGATTATTTGCAGAATTCAAATTGTAAAGCACCATAGTTCTTTGACCAACTGTATTCTCTGACTGTACTTTGCGTGAGATGACACATGGTTTGGCTTGTTGCTATCCAGGGGATGGTGGCAGAAACAGAAACTGAGTTAATTACAAAGAACTCTTTCCAAACTGAGAATACATGGTCTTTGTTATAAGGCATCTGGAGAGGTTTAGAAATCTTGATTCTCATTTAATTTTCAGAACAGGATTTTTAGGTAATGCATGTATGGGACAAAAGTCCTTGGTTAAGAGACAGTGGTCTACAGCCAGCAGGCAAAAGCCCATCTAATCAATTCTAATCCCTGTTTAGGTATGGGATTGTATACTTTAATGATTTTAGGGCTAACAGGTGGTTGACATACCTATCCTGTTAAGAGATTTTAAACAATTGCTGTAGGAAAAAATGTGACAAAATGTGTATGAAGGGCAAGCTGTTTGTTGGTGGAAACTTTAGAGACAATTATACTTAGATTTAAATGATGTTACTAGTTTCCATTGTTTAAGCTACACTTAGCCATAGATAACTTTTGTCATATTGCCAATGTCTTTGTGTCCTTTTGAAATGACTGAATCAACTGATTTTTCATGTGAAACTTCCTTTTCTTTACAATAAAAAACAGAAGCTAACAACGAATCAGGGCTGTACCCAGTTTTCTCCTTCTAACAGAGGAGTTGCAGTCCCTTTGGGCTTTTCATTGCATTCATGTTGCTTTGAGTAATCATTTTTTGCATCTCTGTTACACAGAGAGAAGTGTAACAGGCATCTTCTCAGATACTGTTGCTTTTGTGACTCTATTTGCCTCCTGGGTAACAATAAAAATATATCCTAAAAAACATACCATGTCCACTTCAAGTTCTGCATACAGGCACTATATCTTCAATCCCAAATTGATTTTTTACTTTGTTATCATCCATATTTGTGTTGAGGATCTTGCTGTTACTGTACATAGTGCTACATAGTAAAAAAGACAGCATACCTGATAATCCCAAACTTGTGAAAGAACAGTTTTTCTTAGCTGATTCAGCCTTTCTTCAATAAGATTCACATGAAAATGTTCATTGTTGTCTGTTCTATAGCAGAATATGTGAAACATCTTTAAATAATTTGAATTCTACCATTCTAAATTATGACTATCTCTTAATAAATCAAATTGTATACATTTTATCCAAATTTAGGACCACAAACTTTCATGCTTGCAATCTTCTATTTTTCTTTTAGATTATGTAAGCTATTTTATGGTAAATGCAGTACTGAAATATTTTTGCTAATTTAATGTGAACACTGACATTTATTTGGAAATTCATGTCAATGTAAAAGTATAA
Organism: Cynocephalus volans; assembly: GCF_027409185.1. Taxonomy (NCBI): domain Eukaryota; kingdom Metazoa; phylum Chordata; class Mammalia; order Dermoptera; family Cynocephalidae; genus Cynocephalus; species Cynocephalus volans. The sequence goes on along the minus strand of NC_084468.1, from coordinate 78,809,645 downwards.
AAACACAAATATTGCAAGCCTATACTATAAACACATAGACAAAATAAATAGACAGATAGAAAAAAATGTAAAAGAAAACACGTTGAAAGATGGACATGATTAAGTCAGTCTTGTGGGGGGGTGGTTATGGTTGCATTTCCTTTTCTAAATTTGCAAATTTTCTTGTGTAAATAAAATAGGAAATTAAAAAGTAGCTTCATACTCATCAGAGAGTTAACAGAAATATCTTTGGTTGTTAAATTTTACAGACATTTTTATTTTATTCATTTTACTTATGTCTATTTCCTAGACTTATGACAATAAACTTGCATTTCTTTCATTATTAGAAAATGGCAATTTTATAACAATATATAAGAAAATTTATTTTTATAAAGAGAAATATGTATAAGTCTTGATCTAATTTATCTAGAGCTTTTTTTCTACTATGAGTGAGATAAATGGTACATATCAAGTGCTCATATATTGGAATATACTTTCAGTCTATTCACTATCTAAAATTTCCATGAAAGCACTTTTTTTTTTTTTAAAAAGGAGAAAATCCATTTAATATATTCAAGGCTTAAACCCAAATTTTCATTAGGCCTCTTGTGATTCAGTGGGCCTTTGAAATCAAAACAAATTTTAAAAAGTGATAATTCTCATGCTTGAGTTAAGTTGACCTTTTTTGTGCGTGTGTGTATGAAGGTAGTTTTTTTAAATTTTACAATTATGTACAACAGTTCTCATTTTTCTGGATTAAAGTTGAAAATGTACATACTTTTTCTAATTCATATTTATTTGTAAACTATGAAATAGATACATTCTGTATGAATCCCCTGGGCTATGATTAACCATACATCTTTGTATTGTAAGAAATAAATTTTTGAAATTTTGGGGTATGGCATTATTCTTAAATCTACATGTTTTATAAAGGCACTAGAGAAACTAGGTAGTAAGAAATAACTTCTGAAGCAAATAAAAAATCCTCTTGTAAAGCAAATACATATTAATTAATATGCTTTATAAATATGCATGTTCAATATACTGCTTATTTTCATTCAGGCTATGTACGGATCTCTAATACTAGATAAATTTTACTATTCATTACAGCAACTCTTGATGTGTAATGTTTATAAAAGTTCTTCATAATAATGACAATAAAGTTGCCATGAGATTTTTTTTTAGTAGCAATTATGTTAGATTTTACCGTAAAGCAAGCTTCTATATATGTTAGTTTAATGAGAATGTGTTTCCCAGATGTACATTATTACACATGGTATGTCATGTCTATAGTATATAAGTTCTAATTATTTCATAACTCCTCATGCAATGTATTTTTTAACACATATCTAAATATACATACAAAATTGATATATTGATTGAAGTACTGTAGAAGCAAGTTTTAATCCCATATAATAGTTTTAAAGTATGGAAGAAATAAGAATATAACTTTATTTTGCAGAGAATTTAGCTCAAATTTATTATATCTATTTGAATTTGCAATCCATGTAGAGCTTACTTTCAAGGAACTTTAAAAGATATATAGGGCTGGCCATTTAGCTCAGTTGGTTAGAGCGTGGTGATGACAACACCAAGGTGAAGGGTTAGGATCCCCATACCAGCCAGGCGCCAAAAAAAAAAAAAAAAAAAAAAAAAAAAGACTTATTAAGCTTTCTTTCACTTTAAAACAAATAGCATGCAGAGAAAGAAAGTTGGTTCCAAGGAAAATAAAATAATTAGGTTAAAGTGTAAAAGAAAGCTGCTCTCTTTTTCAAGATAAGTCAGTGAAAAAGTTTAAAGTGGATTAAGTTTCAATGTCATAAAACTTAAATATATGTAAGAAAAAGACTTTGACTCTCAGCTCATGATTAACTTCATGCAACACTTCCCAACTCTGCTTACTGAGACTTAACAAAACATCCATAAATATCTTTGTTGACTCAGTCATTCATTCTTTCACACACATTTAATGAGTGTCTACTTCTATGGCAAACATTGTTCTAGGTGCTGGGATATAAAGATGAATAAGACTTGGTTCCTGTATTCAAAGATTTTATCAAATTGTGAAAAGATAACAAACTAAACCATGGACTTTTATACATTACAATAGGTACCATGATTGAGACAATACAGTAGAGTTGGGAGCACAAAGGAGCAGAGGCTAAGTTAGTCTGAATGGGGCAAGGGAGATGAAGAAACTTGAGCCAAGTCTTAAAGTATTCTTCAGAGTTGTCCAGAAGGAAAGTGTTCATGGGTTGAGGATGAATGGACTGCACACCGAGCAAAGATAACAGTGGCATGTGTAAAGACATGTCGGTATGAGAAATCATGTATTCAGGTCAGTAAGATGCATCTCATAGGAAAAATATGCGTCATTAATTTTTTTAAAGCAGACATAGTTTTTAAAATAAATAATGCAGGATTTCCTATGTCATATTTATAGTATTTTAGTTGCATAGATATCTCTCTCTTTTAAAGAGGATTAATGACAATATCTGAAAATTTTAAGACAGTAATATTCTACTATAGATTAATAACATTTAGAAAGGAAAAATGCATTAACAATTAGCATGCAACATGCACATCAGGAAAAGATGCATTAATTTTACTTTAGAGTCGTATAAATATTATAGCCAAATATTCCAGCAATAAAATCCATAAGAGTCATGAAAAAGACAGATGCCGTCATACAAAGCAATTCAATCATTGACCTTAATTTTTGCAAGTGTGTTCTCACAGTGAATATGAGCTCTTTATAATGGCATGTAACTAGATAAACAAAATAATGGATGGCAGAAAATACTGAGGCAATGCCAGCGTACTAGTTCTGGGTTTAATTAAATCAGGTTGATATTATATCAATGTTAGCTCCAAAACACTGATTTTCATTTCATAAATACACAAATCTGTCTCAGTTACATACAGAAAATTCTAAGGTATTCTCCTTTTATAAATTGTTATATTGACACAATTAAATACCTGAAGTTAAACTGCCTTCAACTAATTCAAAATCAACTGTAAGAAAATAGAAACAGGGATATTATATAATTATCCTGAATGAAAGTCTCTATTCACACAAATGCATTAAATGATATGAAAACTGAGTCACTGAGAAGTTAAGCAACTTGCCCAGAGTCAAAGTCAGGATTTACAAAATTAGGAAATATTTAGTGAATGCCTAATCTGTGCCAGACTTTGTGTCATATCCCAGGCTTCCTGACTCCATGCTTTTAGCAACTATAACATTGGGCCTTTAAATATGTTAATCGCCTAATTAGATACAAAGATGACTATCTCATTTTATAAAATATAACTTCCAATATTTATTAGTAAAACTACTTCACTCATGTCAAAGTTCTGATTCCTTGAAAAATACATAGATTGCAACTAAGAATTAAAATACTTCGGTAAATATTTTACTGATTCTTTTACATATTTTATCATGAGCAGTTTCTTGAATGAAAAATGTTTCTAAGATACAGTGCTGTAATGAACCTAACTAATCAAACTGCAAAGTGAGTAATGAGACAAAATGTGAAATACTTAATGAAAACTATGCTATTTGAAAGAAAATCAATTTGTTCATAAACTTCATGGGTATGTTCTTCAGAACAGATATAATAAAATAGCTGAAACAAAATATACCTGCTTTAAAAAAAATACCATTGAACAAGCATGACTGTAGTATAATAAAGGCTCAGCTCTAATTTTATCCCACTGTTTCTCTAATATTTATTCATTGGAACAGCAGTCTTTTGCCCTGCATCAAAATTAGGCCAAGTCCCATGAATTTTCTGCTCACGTTTAGATAAAGTCATTTGAAATTAAAATTCAGAAATTAAAATTGTCCATTCTAAGATGTTAGTTAACACCACAGTATTCCTTCAAGGTAATACTTATTTTTCCACATGTCCAGATCAGGCCTGCATTTGGTGGTTGTGTGCCTTCAGGAGAGGCAGGTGTTGTGGTCAGTGCCTCATCTCTTCCACGCATGTTTTCTTTCATGTCATGCTAAGTCAGGGAGAGGCACACAGTAAGATATTCTTTGGCTTTGACCTTATTGATAATGAGTTAAACGTGCTGTTATATCTTTGGAATGAGAAAGCAAAAAATTCTTTCCAAAGAATATGATCCATATTTATTTATTCATTTATTTTTGATGATCCATATTCATGATGATGGACTGTGGTTATCACTTGCCTTCCGTCAGTATTTGATAGGTTTTCTCCTTCTTCTAGTTTAGGTTGTTAGTGTCATTTTAAAAAGTGGAATCTTTTGAGAATCATGTTTGACTAAGGGAAAACATATTTGATACTTGCATATTGTTTTTCAAGTTGTACATTACTGAGACACCAAAATACATGGAAGGGTCAGAAAAAACCTGTCAAGTCACTAATGTGTATCATACATTTCCAAGAAATGTTGATCATTAAAGCTCAACAAATGAGTGTCAATAGTAAATTATCCTAAGTTTGATCAATAATTATTTCTTTATCTACAAGTCTGCAAAGTTAATTGAGATTTAGCTAAGATTTAGTGAGTATCAAGGGACTCATTGCTATTTACATTTACCCAAATTACTATTTACTTTTTTATCCAAATCTTGAGAAATCAGGGCTCATTTGTTACAATAAATTTTAAAGACGCACATATATTCCCAAATTAAGATTAGTCCCTCAGAAGTCAAAATTCATTCCAAGTACCGAAATAGGATGTTTCAAAAATGTCACGAAATAGCTTAAAAATTACTAAATAATTTTGGGGGAGAAACAAATCATCCAAGTAATTTCTTCTTCTTTCTCTTTGAAATAAGTGAGAATCTTCTGTCCCAAATTATCTCTTACATGTAAAATGGACTAGAGTTATGTATATTTTGTATAGATAGAATCATGATGGATTTAGAAATTATCTATTTGTGGATGTTAAAATAAATCAAATAGAAATTATTTTAGCTATGGCAGGTACTATAAGCACAAATTTATTAATAATTAAAAATAATTATATTGCTAGCATAAATTATTTTTTTAAAACTTTCCTTTTGAAAGGAAAGGATTGTATTTTTCAAGTATTACTTGGTATAGATTCATCAAAGTTTTAAAATGAGTAGCAAACTTTGGCTCAAAATCCATATTTATGATTAGATATTAAAATTTAAAATGCATATTTGAGAAACTTGAGAAACAAATTTCATTCAACTAATAAAGACATAGCACATAACCCAGTAAACTATTTTCACTTTATTCACTAATGTATTTAAAGTTTATCATCTTTAAAATGATAAAACTAATCAATAGCCATACTCTTCTACGATAAAAGGGAGAAAATATGTAACACTTTCCTCTTAACTACTTCTTTAGCTGACACAGCAGATAGATTCTTAATGGTAGACTGTGTTGGAAGTGTCAGAATTTTGACAAATCTTTTGATCTATATTAGTAGCATTATTACTATTCAGGAATGTGTATTAGGAACAAAAACAAGTCATTTTTCATTATTCTTTTGCCACAATGAAACCAATCATCAAATTGCTAATAGTAGGTAAAGGTTATAAGAAATAGTTTGCATTACTGAGCTTGATGATAATATAAATCTCCAGTGGAAAGTGGGGGTAGCAAGAAATATTAAAGCACTCACAGGAGAACAAAAAATGTTGTCAAGCTATATAATACATATACAGAATTTAGTTGAGGAAGCTCAAATATTCAAGTTGAAACTATCAAAATGCTTGTATTAAACACTAATTTCTGTATGACCATTTTTCATGTCAGAATAGGAGAAAGAGACAGAGACAGAGGCGGGGGGGAGAGAGAGATACAGAGAGAGAGAGAGGGAGGGAGGTTTATTTAGAATACAAGGAAAAGAACAGGTGTTTTTGAGGACTCATTATTTCCTCTATCAGACAACTTGTCAGTCCCTCTTTCTTGAAACACTAACCCTCATGCTACTGGTTTTATTTTGTTTGCTTCTGGTTGTTATTTTTCTATCTCCATCTCATGTTCTTCTTGCTCATCTTGGACTTGTAAACATAGTCAATTCCCCATCCATGGCAATCGGATTATTTTTCTCTACACATTGAAGATCTCATTTTCCCTTCTGGATTCAACTATCCCGTTTGCAGATGACTTCCCAAGATTGTCCCCCAAATTGTCCTGTCTCCTGACAATATATTCCTCTCATTCACTAAGTAGTAAGAATTTTCACAAGTATTCACCTCGTTATCTCTAAAAAACAGTTTAATACTAAACTGTCATCCCACATTTTAGCTTTCCTCTGAGCTTCCTTCCACTTGTCATATCATGAGCCCTTTCCCTCAGACTTAAAATCTTGCAATAATCTTTGTTTCTTCCCTAAAGTAACATGGACTGTCAAATCATCCTTCAAATTAACTCTGTCCTCTCTGTCTTTCAGTTTCCATCATTATCAGGTTGGTGTAAGACTACATAGACAATTACATAGTAGAACTCTGTCTCTCTGAAGTCTATATCTCATGTAACTACCTCGATAAATCACAGTGACATTTTGTCAAGTATCAAGTTTCAAAATTTATTTCACTTCTATAGAGTTCTTTGATCACAGCAAGAACTTAATACTGAATTAATGGAAAACTGGTATAGTCACTGGCCCTTGAACAAGATATAAAAATTATGATTATACAGTTATTAAATAATGTAAAAATCTTCCCCCCACCCTCTCAGGTATAATATGCCTATATTAAAACCAAGCTTAAACTATTTTAGTCATCATGTTTAATTCAGTTGTACAGTCAGTTTTATTATCTTTGAAATTATGGAAGTAGAACCCGATAATGTATAAAACTCCATAAAGTTTGGAAATTCTCCACTTTTCTAAAGTGTCCCCATGGTAAATCCTCCCAATTATTTTTTTTCCATCATATACTAACTAGGAATTATTTTAAAAAATATGCTATACATGCATATTTATAAATAAAAATATAATATATAATATACAATATACTTTAGGAATAATTGTATCCATAGACACATTCTATCTACCTATCTATCATATGCCTACTTACTTATTAATCCACTAATCTCTATACACTTTGAAGACAGTCCTATTAATCCATTATATGTGTATATATATATATATATTCTATTTATGCACAACTAATCAGTACAAATGATTTCTTTGCCTGCATCTAGAGTTACCTCCAGTTTGAAAAATTGATTTAACCAACCATCTATTTTCATTATAAAAGTATATTTGAAATCTTTTAATTAACTATTATTTTATCCTCTTTTTAACATCTCAAGAAAAGAGAAAAAGGCATGAACATTCTATAAATATGAGTGAAAACTAATGTTAAAAATGTGGTCTAACAGTGTTCTCAGGGATTTTCCAGTATTGAATCACTGAGAACATTCTTATATATTATGTATATATATTTGTAATTTTGATTGTCTGAAAATACGTTAAAATTATAGTTTAATTTATACTTCGTACTATGAAGAAGACAAAGTTGGTAAGAGAGTAGAGGCAAAAAAAAAAAAAAAAGTCAAAAGAATAACGCTCCATTCTAAATGGTTAGTCTTTACCCCCCTTTGCTCACCAGTGGAGTTTAATCAGTGTTTTCCTGAAACCCTCTGCCAAGATTTAGCAGTAAGCATATTCATCTCTGAATACAGGGTAAATGTATTATGGGAATGATGTAGCAGAAAAGAACATCTGCCCCTTTTTATATATGAATATCAAAACTGCAGATTGCTACTTCAATAACTCATTCCTTCCTATCTCTTTTAAAGAAGGAAATTTAAATTATCTTTTAAACACTGACTGGCACATTCACGGAGAACCCTAAAGCAGATTTTCCTTACCTAGACTGCCTGTGGAGGAAATGAGGCTATATATCAAGGTTTCTAAATTTGAACAATTTACCTACATTTCACTACAGAAAACATCTCCTACAAAAACTATTGGAAAGAGTTGATCATAATTCTCATCTTCACAGTGACACAGTCTAACACTTCTGTAAATGAGAAAGTTGCAAGTTCGATTTGCAAAACAGCCAAAAAGAGCACTGAAGTATAATTATGAATAAAGCTGTTGTTCATATAAACAGAAGGCATTCTTTAGGGATGTATTAAAAGAAGGGTGTTTATCCATAAAAGTTTATTTTCCATTCAGTGATTTAGTTTCATACGAAGTTATCCAGTCTAGAAGAAACTTTAAGATTAGTCTCTGTAACTACAGTTGTTACTTCTGTGAACAGATACCACAAAGGAGAAGAAAAACAGATAGATTGCTAATTAACATTTTCTAAAATTTGTACTTTTATTTTTAGAGTACTCATATCTACATACAATTGCATGAATTGTATGCATCTTTAACACAGTATCAATGATTAGAAGGACATATTAAATCTTGGATATAGCAACAAGAAAATCAAATATTTATTGGACATTCACAAAGCTAATATTTGCTATCCAATACATAATAAAATTTAGAACCATATAAATATAAAATGATTTACAACAGATTTGGGGCCTATATTTTGAAATATCAATCATGGCAAGACTTAATCACTTGGGTAATAGAGAAGAAGTGAATTTTTCTAGAAAATAAATAAGGATGATACAAATTACAAATAATATTTTCCAGTGTTTATTATTGAACTAAAATAAGAAAACAGGTTTAAAGAATATAGATAACTTGTCCAGTGCCACATAACTGAAAACTCAGGAATTTTAAAGTATGGTTGCCACCACAAAACCGATGTTCTTAATGATTTTACTTTTCTCCCTCATGGTGTTGGTTGATTTGGATCACATAAAATTTTCCCTTACAATGCAAGGTTACAAAACTGGGGTGTCTTTCAGAGTATTGACTTTGTAGCCCTGTATGAAACACCCAGTGAACCACTAATATATCTTTAGAAGATGGGTTTGGTCTCTTCTTATGAACTTCACTGAATTGAATATGCAATAAAATACTTCTATTTATTCACTTAATAAGTACTTACATAACACTTAATCTGCATCAGGTACTATTCTAAGAATCTTATAAATATAAGCTACTTAATCCATAATAACTCTTAGGTAGGTACTACACAAGGAGTTTGAGGAATTAAGAAGTAGCTTGCTTAAGTTCAATTCTACAGCTAATAAGAGATGAAGTCCAGATGTGAACCCAGGAAGACTAGATTCAGGCATAACAGTATGATGCTTCAGGAATGTCTTGCATTCAATAATCATAACTATTTTCTAATCTTGCTAAGTTTCAAGGCTCATGTATATGGAACCAAGATTTATATGAACAAACTAACGTTGCTTTAATGAATGCTACTTTATTATTAATGTTTGCAAACATAGTACTAGAGCCTGATTGTTTCTGTTTAGCTTATTGCCTGCAATTAGAACATTCTGTCCTCAGGTGGTGCCTTCTTTATGGCTTGTGACACAAATGGAGGTTTCTTTGGGTGTGATTCATGAGAGACTCATTAACAGGCTTTGTATTCAGTTTTTCTTTAAAACACACAAATATAAAAATATCACTATATTATAATAGCTAAGTAAAATAAATTTTTAAAATCACTAATCTATCTTTTATTTACATTAAAAAAAACTTTTTTTAACTCATCTTTTTCTTCTTAGAATTATTTTAAGAAGAAAAGAAAACTTTCAAAACTTCCCACTCAGTTAATCTAATGCTTCTTCACACAGGTTGGAATAAAAATGAATTCCTGTGTTTTTTAAAAAACATTACTTGAGGACAAAACCAGAAAACCTATCAGATAGTCTGTTTCTAACCTCTCTGAGCTGCAATTTTCTTTAACAACAAAAACAGCAGCAGCAGCAGCAGCAGAAAAACAACAAGAAATCTCTAAAATATTTGCAATGTGGTACATATTTTCCTAAGGACAATGAATATTCTAGCTCATTTAATCCTCACAATAACCTTATAGGTTATAAATCCCCCATTTTAAGGATGAGAGAACTGAGGCACATTACTATTTCTAATGCTTCACTGTTATTACAAGAGCTAGCTAAGTGACCTAGCTAGGATTTGTTCCTGGGCAGTCTGGCTCCATAGGCCATGTTCTCATGACTGGGCTGCCCTGTCTTGTACTACATCAGGGTTTGCAAACTATGCACTATGGAGCTTCCATGGTGGTATCTCAGTGCAAAATGCCAGGGATAGGCAGGAAGGCAGGAGGAGGGAGCCACTGAGTAATTACCAAATCTTCCTCTAACCCTCTTAACTTATCCAACTGTTCATTTATTCATGCATTCAACATACCAAAAAAAAAAAAAAAAATTGAGTATGTACCCTGTGCTGGCAAACTGAGAAGGAAAATATGAAAGGCATATATACATGAAGAATTTCTCTAAACTTTATCAGTACAAAAAGCAAAAGTTGGAGTTTTCTGATTAGAAAGGAATGCTAACTGGGCACATTTTGTTTGAGAAACATGTTGCTAATGACCTCACTTAATTTAAAACTCTCATAACTCGATACAAATATTGACAAAGTTGATGTATATTTTCACTTACTTTCTAAAGAAACATCCCTTCATAGCAATAGTATAACACAATTTATTATTCAGTTGGTCCTTCAACTTTGACATTATGCTATTTTTATGCATCTTTTAATATAAAGAGTTTAAATTATTTCTAATTTTCCAAATAAATTGAAAATGTTTTTTTTTTTTTTTTTGACCGGTAAGGGGATTGCAACCCTCGGCACAGTGTGGTCTGCACCATGCTCAGCCAGTGAGTGCACTGGCCATCCCTATATAGGATCCGAACCCGCAGTCTCGGCACTACCAGCGCCACACTCTCCTGAGTGACCCACAGGGCCGGCCCGAAAATGTATTATTTTTTATATTACCAACTTTCAATTTCATATAATTTAATTCCACATAGAATACAAACTCACCAAACATATATAATATTAAGAGAGGGAGATAAACTGTTTCCATGACTACATAAATTCCTTGCTTTTCTAAATCTGTGGAGAAAATTATCATGTTGTATAATGTACAATTTTAAATTAGTTGATGGGGTTTAACTACTTTAAATAATTAACAGTAGCAGAGGCAAAAATACTAACAACCACTGAGTTTGGCAGAAAGTTTAATCAGGCTGATATCATACTAAAATTGACTAAACTGAACAGAAGCTGTAAAATTTGAGGAGAGGCAGAAGCCACCTCCCTCCCTGTCACCGTTCTTTCATCTGTATAATGCTTTACTGCTTTCATGCCACCATCTGCACAGGGCAGAAAAGCTCCACCACCTGCATTGAGGCCTAAGTATCATCTTATCACTACTCCTTCTTAAACTATTTACTTCTGATCAGAAAAGGCTCCTCCAGAGATACCTCTCCTCAAGATCTGGGTCTTGTTTGGGACTCTCCAAAGGCAAAGTTGGATCTAAAAATATAAAATGTTGGTGGAACCCTAAATTAGTACAACCACTATAGAAAACAGTGTGGAGGTTTCTCAAAAAAACTACAGATAGAACTACCATGTGATCCAGCAATCCCACTTCTTGGTATACAGCCAGAGGAATGAAAATCATGCCAAAAGGATACCTGCACACCTATGTTCATCACAGCTCTATTTACAATAGCCAAGATATGGAACCAACCAAAATACCCATCAACAGACAACTGGATAAGGAAAATGTGGTATATAAACACTATGGAAAACTATTCAGCCATAAAAAAGAATGAAATTCTGCCATTTACAGCAACATGGATGAGCTTGGAGAAAATTATATTAAGTGTAATTAGCTAGGCACAGAGGTAAAAACAGCACGTCTTCACTTATAAATGGGAGCTAAGAGAGAAAGAAGGAAAGAGAGAAAGACCACAGTGGTCTTCACAGAGCTCTTCACAGAGGGAGAGAGCATACATAAGGTTGCCGGGGTTGGGGTGGGGGAGAAAGGAGATTGGGGAGTGATTGGGTGGGGGACACAGGGAATAATTGCAATTTGTGGTAAGGGTCATGCCGATAGTATTGATCTGATCATCACATCTTGGGCACAGGTGGTGATGGTCAGCTTTGTACCCTATTAATATGCATAATCAATAAAAAGAAAGAAAGAAAAAAAGAAGGAAAGAAAAATATAAAATGACATCTAGAGTGAGCAGGCAAGCACAGAGTGGGCTTTCAGCATACTCAGGGATGGGCTTCAAAATATTTAAGTTTCAAGAATATATGAAGTCACATTAACAAAGTGTTTAGTATCTATAGATACTACTTGAAGTCCAAAGTCTCAGAATAAATACACCCCAGAGGAAGAGCATCATGATGTTTCTGACTTTGAACCAAGGCGACATCATAAGTTTATAAGCTGCTTGAAGGTAGGGACTGCATTTTATGCATGCATCTAGCCCTAATCAGCAAGTCTATCACCTTATAAATAGTAGACATCAAATGTTAATTGGGAAAATAAATAACTGAGAATATAATAGAAATCTCTCTGCTCCTGTTCAAAATCTATATTCTTATGCTTAATTGAAAATATTTCTCTGAATGGCAATTTGTTTCATATTTAGTAAAATCTTACAGATACGCAATCACTGACCTTTAATTCAAAGGGTCTTAGAGACTGCCTAGCCCGATGATAGCTTATTTGTCAATAAAGATTTAATTTGTTAGAAAAGGTGGCATATGCTATTTTTCATTTGGAAGCCAGAGGCTCAATCATCACAAAGGAAACAGAATGTGGCTGGCATAGTGGGAAAACCATAGGCATGACAGCAGATACTTAGGGATTTTAATCCTACTTCTACATCATACTAGCTGCATAACCTACTAATCATTCTAAGCATATGTTTCCAGGGTAGATTTGTGATAATAATACCTGCTTCACAGAATTATTAAAAACGGCCTGGCACATAGTAGGTCCTCAGTAAAGTTTAGTTCTTGCCTTAGAAATTGCTATCAGAAATGTGCTGGTGACATCTAGTGGTAAGTACTGCAAACCTCAAGAAGGCTACCCTTGTAACTCAGAGAGCCTCCCAACAAAATGTCATGCATTCCTTCCATCAGTAAATGTTTATTAAACATCTTCTGTGTTCTAGGCTCTCTTAAATCAAATTCTGAGGATTTCAAAGATGTAAAAGACTCAATCCCTACCCTAGAGAATCTCTGGCTTTAATAGAACAGACACATGTAAGCCAATTACTATTTTTAAAATGTAATAATTTCTACAACAGCAGTAAAAAAAAAGTGCTACTGTGCTACAGAATGGGTAACTTACTCTGCTGAAAGAGATAACGTTTGTACTGGGTCTTAAAAGAGAATAAAATTCCCTTATTATGGTTGAACTGTAGAAGAGAGAAGGAAATTTGGAGATTTCTAAAATGGTAAGTTAAGGCCTATTTGCTAAAGTCTAAAGTTGCTGTGCTTAGGAATTTTGCCCTTATCTTTGTGTGAAGGGAAGGTAGCAACATTCTTCAGTGAGGAAGTCTCATAATTATATTCAGGTAACAGAGGGAGGATAGATTGGAGATGGAAGGGAACAGAGACTGGAGAACCAATTAAGAAATTATTATTATAATTCCCTTGAGAGATAATGGAAGATCCAAATTCACTCGGTAAGAATTGGGATAGACAAGAGGAAATACACTTACAATACTCTGTGAGTAACTGACAGACATATCTGCAGTAGAGACCTTGAGGATGTGGAGCATAAGAGAGAAAGAAGAAATGAAGTTGTTTCTATGTTTTTTGGAATAGATGACTGTTAAGCAGTACTGTCATTTAAATGAAATTGAAAATTGAGCATCAGTTTGTCCAGAACAGTCCCTTAATAAGTTACAGACACATGTTTAGACCATAAAATGTCTTTGGAAATAGCTTGTTGATAGGAATATTTCAGAGATGCCAAAACATAACTTCTAAACACACATTTGAGCTGACTTTAAGGTTTATAGGCAGAGCTATGAAGTGCTTTCCCCAAAGTTCCATGAAATAAGGTGTATCTGAATTTTCCTCTTATAACCTAAAATTCTGGTTTATCCTTTACGTGTACTCCTTCCAGGTAAGAAAGGAAATTTTACGTGACTGAATATAAAATGCACAGCTTTTCTATTTATCCCACTAAATTCGGCCATCTAGTTTTCTTTTTTTTTTTTTTCTTTTGGTTTTATTGTCTTCCTTTTATCTATTTCTCTTTTCTCTTGCCTGATACATGTATTTCTTGCTTCAGTGATTTTTCTGGGAAAAGAGCCCAGTTGGTTTTATGTTTTATTATTACGGACTACCTCACAAATTTAGGATATTAACTCTACAGTTGTAGTATTGTCAGGTTGGAAGAGAAGAGTTATTCATGCTATTAACACCTACAAATTTATGACCTCCCAAAAATACATAATCTCTACTTTATTTTTAAAATTCAAATTATTCCCATTCTTTCACCTTTTATTACATTAGCAGAAATTGTAAGAAATACTTGTTCTATCAATTAATTTTATTGCTCCATGACTAATATTTTCTATATCCTAATCCTCCATTTCTTGGTTCTTATATTCATATATCACTTCATGTGTCATTTTTAAGAGCGTTCTTCCTTAATTATCACAGATTAGTTTAAAACTATGTCATTTCAAAATCCATGTACTGAATCTGCATACATTATATGCATATAACTTTGGACAGTTACTCCTCAGTGCACCTGAATTAACTTTATTTATTCAAAGGGAATTACTGTTCGGAGTGGTCACATAGATGAAAGTGAGGAAAGCTTGAAGACCTTGCATAATTTAATCCTGACAAAGGATAATGAGGAATTTAACTAGCTGAATTAGCCTCATTAAGCAATAGCATAAACACACCTTAACATTCAGTTGGATCACCAACTTTGAAACTATAAAACTTGTCAAATATGTCACATTAAAAAAAAATTCAACTACATTTTTTAAATTTCCCATGATCTTTAAAAATATTTTTCTCACTATTTCAAACATTTGTAAATCAAATTCACCTAAGATATGGTCAACCATTATCATATCTCTTTAAGTAGGATATCATGGGAATAAATTAAATTAAATACATTTACTAACTTTACCTCTACATTTAATTATATGAACCCTATATACTAATTAAATATATAAAAGGCAAAAAGAATGAAGAATGCATGACGGATGTGGAAAGAAACTAGCAAAGGTTGGTCTATTGTTACTGATCCTGAAAAAGAAATTATTCAACTCAACATTTATTGGGTGTTTCCTATATATTAAGAACCAAAGCTTTATGGATACACTCGAAATAAGACATTTTTCTCTAGCAACTCACATTCTATGTGACAGATAAAGAGATAAACAAAAAGAGGCATAATACAATGTGATGAGCATAATAATGTAATAGAACTATTATATCAAGTACTATTTTTACAACTAGGAATCCCTGGTAAATTTCTCTTTGAATAGGCCACATTCAATCTGAGATGTGGCGCTGGGTAAGTGGCTTTACACTCAGAGAGTAGAATATCTACTGTCTTTTATTAATTCAAGGTGACAGTAACAATAACAAACAAATAGTATTAAAACTTTCTTCCTGAGAAATGCCAGGAGTCCAAAACATCCAGCTGTGGCATATCTATTCACTTCTTTCCTTATAAGTCATAGTGGAATGTTGAAGTTTTACTCTGGAATCGTATTCCCTAGGTTTGACTTCTGGCTTCACTGCTTACATTCAGTAATACTTTGGTGAAGTTGTTTATACTCAAATCTTCTTTAAAATGATTATAATGGTAGATATTTCAAAAGTTTGTTGTAAGGATTAAATGAGTGAATATGTGCAAAGTGCTTTCAACCATGCCTGCAAATGATAGGCACCTAGTGTAGACTCAATTTTTTTTTATGATGAGGAGACAGAACTCTGTTCTTCTTATTGTGCAGAGTGAAATATATTCTACTAGAGATCTACAATTTCTTATCCAAAATTCTTAAGGTCAAATATATCTGGTAATTCCAAACTAGTTTTATTTTAAATAGTAAAATGGAGCACATACCATGTCTTTTGAACATCCCCAGTAAGGTTTGCAGCAACCTGTACAAACACATTGATATTTCTGGAGCAAAACATATAAATGCTCATGTGAAGTGAGAAAAATAAGACTATAAATAGGTTTTTTTTTAGTTCCGGACAGGTTTGTGCAACCAAATGAGCTTGAGCCTTACCTTTGAGGGAAAAAATATCAGTGTTCAGAGCACTCCGGATATCAGAGATGCAGATAAGGAATTGTTTACAAGTGTTATTTTTCTTTGTTTTGTTTACTGTTGATGGTTGGAATTTGAATGCAACCCAGTTTCAAGGTTGAGGAGAAGAGGACAAGAAGTTACTGAATAAACAGGTAAAGGGCAAATAAGAAGCTTCCTTTTTGAGGGAAGCAGGTGAGGCAGTTGTATCACTTTCAATGTGTGTTATGGGCTGAATTGTGTCCCCCAAAATTTCTATGTTGAAACCTAACCCCTAGTACCTCAGAATGAGATTGTGCTGGAGACAAAGCCTTTAAAGAGTGGTTAAGATAGAATATGGCAGTTAGGATGGGCCCTAATCCAATCTGGTGGCCCTTATTAAGAGGAAAATTAGACACACAAGGAGACATCAAGGACGTACGTGCATAAAGGAAAAGCCATGTGAGGTCACAGCAAGAAGGCAGCTGTCTGCAAGCCAAGGAGAGGAGCCTCAGAAGAAATGACACCTGCCAACATTTGATGCTGGCATCAGAGACTTCTACCCTCCAGAACTGTGAGAAGATAAATTTCTGTTGTTAAAGCCACCCACTCTGTGGTACTATGTTATGGCAGCCCTAGCAAACTAATATAGTATATAGTAGTAATTATAGGAACATAAAGCCATTATTCTTAAAACAACTGTTATTTGTGTGGGACTGAAAATCTCTAATGCTTGCATTTTTAATCTAATTAAGGCCATTGTCTATATAATATTTTAACAGCATAGTGTTTCTTAGGAGCTAAAGAATCATAAATACATTTTTTTCTGTTATTAAATAATCTTATTTAAAGGTTTTAGATTACACATAGGAAACAATATGGTGATCACTGAGGGGACTAAGAGGGTCCTATACTATGACTAAAGCACAGCAATGGGGCTAATCAGAAGTGCTCATCTTCCACAAAGCTGACTGAGGGCCAGGGCCTGGGGAACTGTCTCACAGTGGTCTGAAGACTGAACGTGAACAGAGCATTGACATAATGCCAATAATTGTCCTCAGAAAGAGGGATGACCAAAGAATGGAAAGAGATTTGGGAGTCTATTTTGAAGGCAAGAGAAGGAGGACAGCAAAGTTCTCCAGAGAAGAGGAGCAGTGGGTCTCCCTTGAAGGTTTACAGGAATTGAATATGTTAGTCAACAAAGCCAATAATTAAAAATTTAGATAATTTACATGGGGATTATTTGTTTACATGAAAATATATATCCAAACACAAAAGAAATTCTAAGCTATGGATGAGTATCAAAATAATGAAAATGTATATTTTTGAGGTGGCAATTAGCTTCTATTTGTAATTAAGAAGGGAATAAAAGAGTTCTGATTTATATATGAATCAGTACTTCTCTGATGAAAGCAGGCCGAATCAGTTCAAACATCTGGAGTAGTATTTTCTTTTAACATTAAATGATATAGTTAAAGGGCAAGAAATAACTGCAAAATCAGTTGCATACATGAATGAAAACAAGAATAAAAAAAAAAATCCTGTGAATTTTTTTAAGAATATTCTTTCAGATAAAAGTATAAGGGAGTGAAATAAATATTATAATTTGTTTTTGTGTTTCCAAATGAAAATATCTCTAAGGATTAACTGATTCTAAAATAATATGTGTTCCTTGTAAAAAGAGAAATATAAATTTATATTGATTAGAAAGTCAAACTCCTTCTACTATAATCCTTCATGGTCCTTACCTCTTTGTAAAATCCACTTTAAATTACAAATCCTTACTTATATCCACATTTTTTTAAAAATTACTCATAAATAAGGAAAATATGTTGCACTTCAGAACCCTGAAGTAATAATCTCCATTCATTTTACCTTGCTGTGCAAAGCTGCGTCATAAAATCTACTTAATCATTACCTATTCCCTACCTTGCAAGACCTGCCTTTAAATAACTTAGCCCAGACATTAACATCCCAGAAATATCCTAATTTCCCCATTTAGAGACCTAAAAAAACTGTGTCAATGTAGTGTTCTTTTTTATTGCCTTGGGTCTAACAAACTTTGCTTGATCAACAGATTTTTCTTTGTGGTCTTTAGTGAGGTCAATAGTAAAAAATTGTGGAGATACAATAGAGATCCAATTGAAACCCCTCTGCAGCATGACTCAAGACTCTCTTCTTGAAATGAGTTCCTCTGAGGCCTCTTAAGTCTCACTTCAAGGGTCTCATTGACTGCAACAGTGAGGTAAATGTTGCTTTGGGTCTAAACTTTTAATTTCTTTTTGTCAGTCTCCCAAATGCAAATTTCCTAGCTGCTTGCAATAAGAATGCTTTTTGAATAATCCTTTGGTTATCCAATCAACTTTGAAAACCTTTATCCTTGGCAAAAAACCTGCTCTGTTACTTACAACACCGCTATTTGACTGTTTTTGTGACTCTCTATTGTGAATAGATAAGAGGAGATCTAATTCTAAGGACTCATGAGTTCAGAAGGTGTTGTCAGACCAATGTCCTTTATGTCCTTTAAGGAAACTTTACCTTGATTATATATTCAAAATCTTATGAGAACTTTCATCAATTTTGTCTTTGTTTCACTAAGATACTTTTGCTTGGAGATAGAGGGTTTGCCAGGTCCCCAACCTGGTCTTAGACCAGGTTCTTAAAAAAGTAGTTGCCCAAGCAAAATTTTCATGTGCTCTTCTCAGTCTATTTGGATCTCCAGGTCAAACTCCTGCTTAGTATATATTTAAACTCAAGAGTATATGTCTCTAACTGGTATAATTCCATCTAATACAATCTGAAATTACAGTGTCTATTTTGGAAAGCTTGATCATGAACTCATACATTGTTAATTGTCTGACTATTACTTGATAGAATTGACTAGGGTTTAAATTATTGCTTAAACTTATTGTAAATATTCTTTTGTGTGGCTCTCTGTGTATGTGTGTGATGGGTTACCTACATTTGAAGCTTTTTTTTGCCCCACAGTGATGATTTCATACCTGTCAGAAGCTGATTCACTCTCACTTGTTTCCTTTTCTCTTTCTTTTTTCTGCTTCTCTTGGAAAATATTGTTCTGTCACTATGTGCATGCTATAGGAATATATCTCATCTAGATAATCAGTCAAATGCTTCCAAAAGAAAGAGGAAAAAAATACACTGTGTGCACTTTTGATTTGTTGTTTCCTTTGACATACTACTGAAACTGTGTTCTTCCTTACTGCAGTAGATCTAATAAGCTTACTTTTACTTGATCAACAGGTTTCTTTTGGGTGGTTTCTTGGAATATCAATGGTCTGCAAGCATAGAAGAGAACTTCAAAATTCAGTTTCAAGGTCACCCAGAAAATACGGCAGATGTGAAAAACAGCTTATAAAACCTATAGCTCTTCAGCACCATTGTCTGTAAATAATGCTATAAACAGAAAAAATAAATAATTTTTTTCTCATCTGTAATTTGAAATATGAAATTAAGGATATTTGAAGTTAAATGATGGAATCCAAGTAGATTTTGTTGCCCTGTTTGGAATTTGTCACCACCTTAAAACCAACTTAGAATGTAAAATCCTTTAAGAGTCAGGCTTGGAATAGAATGCCATTGATTCTTGTGGTGTACACTATTGCATATATACAGTAAAATCACTCAGTAACAAAACACTCAACCTGTCTCTGAAAGAGAAAAGATGAAAGGAAGAGCTGATGATAGAAATAATAATAATAGTCACTGTTGCAATTTACTGGGTGCTTCCTAGGTACCAGGCACTACTCACAGAGCTTTATACACGGTAACTCATTTTATCCTCTTAATACCTTTTGGAACAGGAGCAATTATTACGCTCTTGTAAAGTGTATTTCTTTCAATTAAATAATGATTTATAAGCAAAAAAAATCTTTCATTCTTTTATTGCCTCTCAATTCTGAGAGGAGAAAAAAATTAGGAATATTTTATTTTTTACTGAGTCCTTAAATGGTCTCTTGATCTAAAATTCATACTGTAAATCAGATACACATTAGTGGAAAACTACAGGCACTGAACCACTGAAAAATTCTAGTTAAAAAGGAAAAGTTATCTTGGCTTTAGTTTTTATAACTTAAAGAAGAATATGTTATTAGCCAATATATATTTCCATATGACTTGTCATTACTAAGGCTGTAAAAGCATCTCTTACTCTACAAAACACTACAGCAACCAAAAATAGAATATCTAAAGTTGTACAAAAATAGAAACTCAAAATACTGTATTCGGAATATTAGACAATAAAGGAAACTATACAAATGGAAGCAAGTTTCGCAGAAAAAAATTATTAAAGATAACTAATAATCATGTTCTATTTCTTGTGGAAGATTTTGTATTTAATGCACAAAGCTATAAAAGAAGTATAGTTATCTTCTGTAATTTCAAAATTCTATAAAGTATTAAACCTTAAGAGAATAATAGCACTTCAACACTTTTGCTAACTCCTATTTCCAAGAACAGTACACTTTCTCCAATTTTAGTTCTATTCTTAGAAGTCACATACTTTTCTTCTTTTATTCCTATAAATTTGTTCTTCCAGTGCTTTGTTGGTCATGGGAAACGTAAGAGTGAGCTTTCTTAATTCAAGCAATAACTTACTCCTAAAATTGTATTTTTAATAAGCTTAAAAAATAATTGGAAAGAGAAATCAATGGTGATTTTTATTTTGTTTCAGCTGAAATCATGCTTGGGCTAATATTCCAGGTAGAAAAATTATTTTGAAATTCAGAATATAATTTATCTCATTCTGTGAAATTTTTCCCTTTTGGAGCCCAGATTTAAAAATGACTTTTCATTTCAAGTAGAAATATGTAATTTGTCAAGGAATAAACAATGTAGTCTGTTCAAGTCTGTTAGCAAAGGCATAAAATACACTATCAGAATAAAATAACTACCATCTTTAAGATAGCATATGTCCAAATGATACTTTACATAAATAAAAAATCTTGAAATACTATTTTAAATTATTAGTGCATATAAATATTAAATAGGTCTGGGAAAACACTATTTAACTAAGCATTTTATTTTCAATTTGTATTTATTTTGTTCATCGTGTTGCAAGATCTGAGCTCTGCAAATTATGTCAAAGTGACCCTTGATCATTATACATTGCACTTTATGTGCATAACCTCTATGGTTATGAAGTCTCTGTAACCTCCATTAACACAGTCATGATCCAAAATTCCAATAACTATTGTCTCTCACTTTAGTTTACCACATTCAGTAGAATTTCAGAAGCTAAATGTTTAATCCTGATTTAGATATCCAACTATGATAATTAGTTATCTTCATCCATGGTATAAAGTAACATATCTGTTTTATACCTATAACATAAGATAGTCAGAATGCTGACAACTGAGCATTTTTGAGATAGGTTAGAAGTCGACCATCTGCAATTCAAAATTAGTCTGTACACACACACACTCACATACACACAGAGAGATGCATTTTTAATGAGTTAACAAAAACTGTATTTTGGAAAATGTAATACTGTTTAAAATAACAAAGGTATACAGTCTTTTAAGAAAACTGATAGTAACTTGATTTTGTCCACATTTAACAATAAAAGGACTGCATGGGAAAACAAATTCTATCTATTTTCAAATATTTTACAATAACACAAGCAATTTAGGAGCTACCCATTTCTATTTCTTTCAGAAAAGTAACTTACATTTTAATCACTTCTTTTTAATTTATATTTTTCTACAGCATGTGATTTTAAATCTGGCCTTCCTGTCTAGGAATTAGCTTTTTAATAGTATTTACCATTTAGATAAATAGGATATTACTGCCTACTTCAAATTTCCATGCATACTCTAACTATTGTCATTACCTAAATAAGTAAATAAATCATTTTAAGTGACACTTCTTAAACCTTTTTAAAAATATTTGGTAATAGGCCCTTAGTATTATATCCATCAACACCTATTAGAATATCTATTATTTAAACCAAGACAAATTAATTAATCTTAAGAAGTAATCATTTTCATTAAATCTTTATCAATCATAATAGCATTACAATGAGAAATGCTAAGAAACTGTTTAGAGTGAGACTTTTCTAAATCCACATATTTCAATTTAACATAATCAGAAGTAAAATGTGCATCTTTGTAAAGCACAGATATAATAGAACACAGCAAATGGGAATTGGAGAGATACACGACACTTTCTTAAGCAAAAAAGATCACAGGGCTCTTAAAACAGTAATTGTGCTCCTTGTTTACAGGTCATCTACCTCTGAGACTTGACAGAACAATTTTTACAACGTACTTCACCTAAATATCTTATACTTCCCTAAAGCTTCTTACCCTAAAACATAATAGGTTTCATAGTCATGGGGAAAGATCAGGTAAGTGGTTACACTGAACAGAAGTTTGCCCCAGTAACCCAGTACTGTCCCCAAAGGAAGTAGAGTAGCTCTGAATTTTAACTGTGGACATTTCCTTTCTCTTCATGAATTGGAGGTGTCAAGTGGAGAAGACATTACTGGACTCTCATTAAGTTGATCTTCTTCACAATTGTTCCAGTAACATCAGAGAGAAGGCCCGAAACAAGATTGTACCCTCTATGCAGATGTATACATTAAACGGGAAGTCATTAAAATTTGACCTTCACAGAAACCATAAACTAGTTTCAAGAAAAACATATTTTCTTAAAATTCAATTTAAAACACATTATCAACATGTTCCTTACCCATAAGTGCATTTACCTTAAAAATAAAATCAGAGGAAATGAGAAGCAATACAGTTTAACAGCCACTGCTATTATTATGCTTTTAAAAACCAATTGTTATGCTTTTAAAAGTAACATGAAAAACTACAAAATCTTAATAAAACGAATGAAAAATTTTGCCACTGTTTAGTAATGCCATTGTATGGATATATAGATTTAAGGTTTTCTTCTCTTGCCATATAGTTGCTATGGAGACGAGGAAGCAACAGTGAAAAGCTGACTAACTCCACATTGTATGTCCCTAAAGGCACTAAATCAGCAGAGATAAATCGTGGCAGTATCGCTTGGGTGTGAACTTTCACTTAGGTGATGAGTTTAGTTCTTTCTCTAAGTAGATCCATTTTGGTCATGTCGGAGCAAAAGCAGTTACCCTTACAAAGCTAAAAAACGCTCTGAGGACTTCCTTAAAAAGACCATTTTTTCCCCCTAGTCATACTGACAACCATGTCCTTATTATCTTGCTCTCCTATAGCATGAAAAATATCTTAAGATTTATCTATATTTCATTCTCTCCCACTCTTCCACCAATGCATGCCAACTATTATGTGTCTTTCAAAATAAATAGCTTCTTCTGGATAGAAAACAGCAAAGAAAAGGGAAAGAGGCCCTAAATGACAAGTTTACCAGAAACTGAAATGTCAAATACTAAAAACAGAAAATTAAACAGCAAGAAAAGTGGGCAAGCACCATTTATTTAATAGTGAAGAAATCCATTTCCACAGAAAGAGAAGTCACAGATGTGGAGGGGAGTAGATTTGCTTTCTCATTTTGTAAAATACCTTCACTTTCGCCCAAAGATTATTATATAAGTATCACCCAAAAATGAAATTACTTTTTGTGCAGCAAGAAAATATTGATTTACTGAATTAAATATTCCACTGTTCACACACATCCTAGCAACCTGGATCACGGAGTAAAGTAAGCTTTTACACAGTTAGCATGGAAAGAGTCTTAATGTTAAAGTCTTCACATTTGATTAGAATTAGAAGGTAATAATGTACATAATATACATGATATGGTATTACATTTGATACTATTACAAGTTTTCCCTCTTTATTAGACTTCCGGAATATGCAATAATTTTAAAAGTTTTACAATTGCTAGCCTTACCAGAGCAACTTCACACTAGTAATGCATACTTGTCTAGCAGCATATGCCAATGGCCTTTGATAGAAGAGTGAAGAAACTCAGCTGTCAAAATATTTGCATTGATAGAATTTTTCTAATTTCTCAGTAAATCGTTTCAAATATTGCATTGTAGCATTTGCTTAAAAAGTCTCTTCTGTCCTCTCTGGAGGGCTCTGCTATTACAGGAATCCATTTTAACAGAAATGATGCTTGCCTAACCAGAGAAACAGTATTTTCTTCAGCTTCAGAGTAACAAGCACAAATAAAATATTTACATAAACATGTGTAATGTGTGCTTTGGCCACAGTGAATGGGAGTCTATGTACACAGAATTTCTCAACACATCCCTGTCACCATTAACATCGTTCTCATTAGTCACCGTCACCCTATCATTGCAACACTGTAACCATCTTCTCTCTTCTTCCCTATCCCTCTCCTTTAAACATTCTTACCTCTCTCCCTCCTTGTACTGCCTCCAGTCTTTTCAAGTTTAAACCCTGAAAGAGAAAACAGAAATAATTACTGTTGGCAAAGAAGAACTAACTAATAATTACTACTAGTGCAAGAATTCTGTGGGTTTTTGTTGTTGTTGCTGTTGTTGTTTGTTTCAAGATTACCTTTTAAATTAATGAATTTATTTTTTAAATTTTTATTTATACATATTTATGGAATACAGGTTGACTATCAGTATTCGTGTACAGTATGTGATGATCAAATCAATATTATTAACATGTTCATCATCACGAATCATAATTACTTTTTGTGTCTCTTACCCAGTTACTCTTTATCCTCTCTCCTCCTTCCCTTTTCCCACCTCTAGTAACTATAGGTCTCTTTTCTTCTGCTGAAATTTTAATATTTTATTATGGTCTTTCTTTCCTTCCTTCCTTCTTTTCTTCCTTCCTTCCTTCCTTCCTTCCTTCCTTCCTTCCTTCTTTCTTTCCTACCACTTATGAGTGACAACATGCACTGTTTTTCTTTGCCTGGCTTATTTCACTTAACACAAATTTCTCCAAGCTTATCCATGTTGATGCAAATGACAGAATTTCATTCTTTTTTATGTCTGGGTAGCATTCCATATTGCATATATGCCACATTTTCCTTATCCAGTTGTCTGTCAATGGGCCAAGTAATATTCCATTGTGTATATATACTACATTTTTCTTATCCAGTCATCCATTGATAGACATTTAGGTTGGTTCCATATCTCGGCTATTATAAATAGAGCTGCAATGAACATGGGGGTACAGGTATCCCTTCGACATGATGATTTCCATTTCTTTGCGTATATATCCAGAAGTGGGATTGCTGGATCATATGGTAGTTCTATTTGTAGTTTGAGGAAACTCCATACTGTTTTCAATGACAGCTGTACTAATTTACAGTGCCACAACAGGGCAGAAGAGTTCCCTTTCCTCCACATCATTGCCAGCCTTTGATATTCTTGGTCTTTTTGATAATATCCAGTCTAGTTGGGGTGAAATTATATCTCAATATGGTTTTGATCTGAATTTCCCTGATGATTAGAGGTTTTGAGCATTTTTTCATGTACCTGTTGGCCATTTGTATGTCTTCCTTTGAACAATGTCTATTTAACAAAAGACCCTGAATAGCCAAAGCAATCCTGAGCAAAAAATAAAATAAAATAAAAAAAACCTGGAGGCACTACACCACCTGATTTCAAATTATATTACAAAGCTATAGTAACCAAAATAGCATGGTACTGGCATAGAAGCAGACACCTGGACCCATGGAACAGAATAGAGGACCCAGAAATCGATCCAGGTATTTACAGCCAGCTGATATTTGACAAAGGCACCAAGAACGTATACTGGGGAAAAGGCAGCCGCTATGGTAAATGGTGCTGTCCATGCGTAGAAGAATGAAACTAGATCCATACCTCTTACCATATACCAAAAGCAATTCAAAATGGATTAAAGACTTCAGTATAAGACCTAAAAGTATAAAACTTCTAGATGAAACATAGGGGAAACAGTTCAGGAAATAGGGCTGGGCACAGACTTTATGAATAAGACCCCCAAAGAACGAGAAACAGAAGAAAAGGAAAAATAAACAAACGTGATTATATCAAACCAAAAAGCTTCTGCACAGCAAAGGAAACAATCAACAGAGCAGAAAGACAACCTACTGAATGGGAGAAAATATTTCCAAACAATGCATCCAATAAGAGATTAATATCCAGAATACGCAAGGAACTCAAACAACTTCACAGTAAAAACAAACAAACAACAACAACAACAAAAACAAATGATCCAAGAATTTTGAAGAAAGTAATTCATTTAACAAAAAACACCTGACTACAAATAAATATCACACACACACACACACACACACACACACACACACACCTGAGTAAATCTTCAAAGTGTTCCCCATGCATTCCTTGTTAAACCTTAAGACCATATGTGAAAATCAAATGTAATGCATCTGTTTAAAATGATTGCCTGCCCTTTGGTGAAACCACAATCTGAAAGGTGCTGTTTAAACTTGTAGCACATTCAGTATATGCTATACTGGTAAGCTCCAACTCTACCTCACTCTACTTGGCACACTTCGGGGCCCAACATTAAGTAAGGTTAATAAAAGCAGCAGCAGCCCTTGCAGCACTGGTGATATCTAGAATATGTTCAGGATTTTATTTCCTGTCAGAGAACTTTCTGCCTCTTCTATTACCATAACTGCTTTCCACACGAGAAAGGGAGGATCCACTTTAAGTCCCTAATAAACACTATGCTTAATTAGAAGGAAGAGTTCATCTTTTTCTTAGCAAACCAATTATAAAATCTGCTTGTGGCATAAGATAGAGAACAAAAGAGTGACCTATTTACCTACCTATCTATCCATCTATCATCTATTTATCTATTTACCTTCACTGGAAATAATGCTGTTGAGAAAGCACATAATAGAAAACTGATTTATTCTCCTCTAAACCCAATAAAACCTTCAGTTCCTGTTATTTTCCTTGTAGTAGCCTTTGTATTTTGGGAGACGATGTGAAAATTACAATCAAATGTGATCTTACAGTAGTTAATTCTTCATTTTATCTTCCTGCCTTTTTCCTTACCTTCTATTCCTTTTTCTTCTCTTCCTTTAATTATTTTACAATGTATATTTATTAAATACTTACAATGCATCAGGCATAATGCTAGATATCAAAATAAATAACAGTCTCCAAAATTTAGATCCTTGACTAGACACACAAACAAATATGAAGATAAAACTTCAGGAGAATGATGTCAGGTATATAAAATTCTTTTAGATCATAAGAGGAGAGAGGCCAATTCTTCCTGGGAGTGGATATACACACAGAAGAGCATAGAGGAAGATCCCAGGTGTGGTCTTAGACGCTGAGAAGGGAACGCGGAAAGAGAACTGCGTGCACCAAGAGAGACATGAAATACTCTAAAAACATGGCTATTCAAACGGTGGTGCCTGGCTTAGCAGTGTATGATCATCTGAGAACCCATTAGAAATGAGGAATCTCAGACTCTACCCCACACACACTGAGCAAGAATTGTATTTTCACAACATTTCCAGGATATTCATGTTCATGTTAAAGTTTGAGAAGTACTGCTCTAAGAAATTGGAAAGAACACTAATACATATTGGGATTTATCTTTATAGCACATATTTTTTCACAAGCCACTACATTATTTAACAGAGCTTTGGAAACACAGATTTAACAATTTTTACATTACCATTAAGAATTTTGATTTAAGTGAAAGTATTTCTCTATTTCTGGCAAAAATCTGAATAGCACATAACCTTAACTATATATTTGCATTATCGCCAAAACACTTGGCAAAAAAAAATAATAATACATACATACATACACACACACACACACACACACACACACACACACACACACAACTCAATTTCATCTTTTGTGCTTGAGAAATAATAACAAATAGAGTAGCTATCTCATACAGTTGCTATGAAAATGTATAAATGAGATAATTACTGCCATCTGATCTTTGACAAAGGCACCAAGGCTATTCACTGGGGAAGGGACTGCCTCTTCAGCAAGTGGTGCTGGGATAACTGGATATCGATATGCAGGAGAATGAAACTAGATCCATACCTCTCACCGTATACTAAAATCAACTCAAAATGGATTAAGGATTTAAATATACACCCTGAGACAATAAAACTTCTTAAAGAAAACATAGGAGAAACACTTCAGGAAATAGGACTGGGCACAGACTTCATGAATACGACCCCAAAAGCACGGGCAACCAAAGGAAAAATAAACAAATGGGATTATATCAAACTAAAAAGCTTCTGCACAGCAAAAGAAACAATTAAAAGAGTTAAAAGACAACCAACAGAGTGGGAGAAAATATTTGCAAAATATACATCTGACAAAGGATTAATATCCAGAATATATAAGGAACTCAAACAACTTTACAAGAAGAAAACAAGCAACCCAATTAAAAAATGGGCAAAAGAGCTAAGTAGGCATTTCTCTAAGGAAGATATCCAAATGGCCAATAGACATATGAAAAAATGCTCAACATCACTCAGCATCCGGGAAATGCAAATCAAAACCACATTGAGATACCATCTAACCCCAGTTAGGATGGCTAAAATCCAAAAGACTATGAACGATAAATGCTGGCGAGGCTGCGGAGAAAAAGGAACTCTCATACATTGTTGGTGGGACTGCAAAATGGTGCAGCCTCTATGGAAAATGGTATGGAGTTTCCTTAAACAATTGCAAATAGATCTACCATATGACCCAGCCATCCCACTGTTGGGAATATACCCAGAGGAATGGAAATCATCAAGTCGAAGGTATACCTGTTCCCCAATGTTCATCGCAGCACTCTTTACAATAGCCAAGAGTTGGAACCAGCCCAAATGCCCATCATCAGATGAGTGGATACGGAAAATGTGGTACATCTACACAATGGAATACTACTCAGCTATAAAAACGAATGAAATACTGCCATTTGCAACAACATGGATGGACCTTGAGAGAATTATATTAAGTGAAACAAGTCAGGCACAGAAAGAGAAATACCACATGTTCTCACTTATTGGAGGGAGCTAAAAATTAATATATAAATTCACACACACACATACACACACACACACACAAACCGGGGGGGGGGGGGAAGAAGATATAACAACCACAATTATTTGAAGTTGATACAACAAGCAAACAGAAAGGACATTGTTGGGGGGGAGGGGGGAGGGAGAAGGGAGGGAGGTTTTGGTGATGGGGAGCAATAATCAGCTACAATGTATATCGACAAAATAAAATTAAAAAAAAAAAATAAAAAAAAAATAATAAATGAGATAATATGTGTACAGCACTTAGAAAAAGGGCCAGACACAGCATATGCCAAAATGGTAACTATTGTCCTCTTTTCTTCTCTCATTTTTCTTCCTCTTCTTCTCATTCTTATTTTTATCATCATTATTATATACATAAAATATGTCTAAACGTTATATCATTTTCAACAGAACACTCTCATTTTCTGCATCTTATTTGAAAAATGCAAATTATCTAGAAAATATTTATAAACAATAACAATGAAAATATTCAAACTGACCCAGCACAAATAAAAATCTTTTAAACACACACTTTATTATTTCATACTCACTGCAGTCTGTTGAGGTAAATATTGCTTTCATAGAATTTGGGTGAAAAATTGACCATTATTCCTTCAAAGAGTTTTTCAGATCCTCACTTTTCCCTCCATCTAATTATGAAACTCAAATTAAAGGTTAAATAGCTTATAATTATCCCATATATCACTGACACTCTTTAATTTTGTGATGTTTTTCTTTTCTCTTGGTGCTTAATTTTGTATATTTTTTATTGTTACACATTTCTTCAGATTCTTTGATCTTTTCTTCTGCAGTGTCTAATCTGCTGTTAATCCCACTCAGTGAAATATTTATGTCAGATATCTTAGTTTTTATCTCTAGAAGTTCAATTTGGATTTCTTTTATATTTTGTATTTCTCTCATTATGTTCAAACTTTTCTTTAAATCTGTGAATATTTATATTTATAATAGTGTTTTGAACTTCTTGTCTATTAACTTCATCATCTGTAATTTTCAAGTGTGTTTCTATTGACTCAATTTTCTCCTGTTTATGAGTCACATTTTCCTATTCTCATGTCCAGTAAATTTTTTTGTTAGCTGTCAGGTACTATGAATTTTATTTTGTTTAGTGCTAGATTTTGTTGTAGTCCCTTAGAGAGAGTTAGAATTGTTTCTGGCAGACAGTTATTTGTGAGTCAGACTCTGAGGCTTGATTTAAAAAAAAAAATTAGGGTGAGTCTGAAATAGTCTTTAGAGTTAATGTATCCCGATTACTAAGACTTGACCATTTTGTGCTCTCTATTGAACACCTCATGTATTCAGCGAGGGTTCACTACTCTGGCTGATGAAAATTCAAAAGATTTCCAGGCCTGTGAGAGCTCTGGGAATTCTTCTACTTATGGTTCTCTGGTAATTATTCTTTTCTGTCAAGTTATTCTTTGCCTAGCCATGTGGAATTTTACAATATACGTGGAGGATGCTATTCAAACAAAGACTAAGGGAAACCTCAGTGCAGATTACTAGAGCTCTTTGTCTGTGTAGTTCCTGCCTGTTTAGTAATTTGCCCCACAAATTCTAGCTACCTTGCTCTCTCCAAACTCAGATCTTTGTCCTCTCAACTAGGAAATTTAAAGACCACGAAGTTCTGTCTGGGATGTCCCTCCACATACCATAGTCCAAAAATTGTCTGCAAGCAAAAATTCAGATGTTGTAAGATTCTCTTTATTTTCTTCCCTTCTTTGGGGGATTATAGTGTTTCCCTACCTGTTATTTTAATATCTGAAAATTGTTTTATATATTCAGTCCAATTTTCTAACTATTACAGCTGGAGGGCAAATCTTATAGACATTGCTCCTTCATAAACAGAAGTAGAAGTCAAGGTAAGCATTATTTTAAGCTTATTTGTTCAAATGAGGAAACTCAGGCTTACAAAATTTAAATTATATAATTTGAGTGCCAGATCTAGTAAGTACAAAAGTAAAACTTAAACCAATATTTTAAGAGCCTAGATACCAAGTTCATCATTTTATCATTAGTCTAATTTCTTTAAATTCGCACCAGTCAAAATGCTTAACGTTCCTTATACTTCTGGATACGAATTTATGATAACACGAAAATTCATTCATGAATTGTGATGATTTCTCAAGGCAACACAGTGATTAAGAGCTGCTGCTGTATCAAGATTCATAAACACACACATATAAAAGCATATCCACATAGTTAGAATATGGGCTGGAGGGTTAGTTGGCCAAGGCAGATATGACATACTGTGTAACCTATGTAAAAAGCTGGGTCATAATTTAGGCACTGGATTATTACAAGACAATCTTCAGGTTGAAAAACTGAGGAAGAACAAGAATTTGGGAGCCATATGGGCAAAAAATAATATGAGGATTTCCCATATGATAACAGGGCCTTAGGCATGATTGTGTTCCAATGGAGAGATCAAATGATCTAGGGTGTAGTGAGATTCACTAAGAATTCTTGAGGTATGATCTGGGAGATGCTCAGCCCTAACTGGTGTCAGAAATTAGTCTGGGTACTAGAATAAGTCTGAGTCTTCAAGTTGGAAGGTCAGATGGCCAGAATCGAGAACGTGTTAGGGGAAGTATTAATTGTGACTTGTGACCTCTATTAGAAAAATTGCAACAATCTTGATTTTTACTGACTCCAATTGAAAGTAACTTGGTCAATCTGCTTTGAAAGATCAGACTGTAATATTACCCCCACTAAGCAAGTGATAACATTTAAAATAAGAGATCTTTTTTAAAAAAATTAAGTTTATTTATTAATACTATTTTTTTTTTTTTTTTTTACATTCTAAGATGTTGTGGAGCAGTTGGGTGGGAGGGGGACAGAGGAAGGGGAAAGGATATAGGGTGGGAGAAGGAGGAAAGAGGAGGGGCGCGGTTGAGGCCAGTGGCACCCCCTCATTCCTGCAGGGGAAACCGGGAGGCTTCCAATGGTGGCTTGTCATTGCTGGGCTGGGTACAGATGTCAGGCGGTTGTGGCTGAAGTCCTTGGCCCCCCACCACCCCAGCAGAGAACACCAGAGGGCTTCCAGCAGTAGTTCTGTAGTTGTCACAGGGTTGGTTGAGGGTGTCAGGGGGATGTGGCTGTGGCCTGAGGCCCACTACCACCCCAGCTCGGGAGTCAGGGGTGTATCCTACAGCAGCTCAGTAGTCCTCACTGGACTGGTTGCAGGTGTTGGGGGGCACAGCTGAGGCCCCCAGACCTACCCCACTCCCTAGCTTGGGAGCACAGAGGGCTTTCAGTCTTTCAAAGTTTTATAGGTTTTCTTTGGTGATGTGAGAACTTTACTAGTTAATAAACTCTGTCTCTGGTTGTGCGTATTTTGTTTTTTCTTTCAGTTCTGTGTTCGATTATTCACTGTTCTACCACTTAAACTCTGTACTGAAACTAATTTGTTGTCCTTTGCTTACTTCTAAAATGGGGGAACTTCCTGTGAGGACAAGTACTTGAGCCCTGTGGTTGAGCTAAATTGCTGCTTTGCAGCTTACTCCCTGGGGAAGGCTTTTTGTGCAGTTCATGTTTTAATGGTTGACTTTATAGGTACTTCTGGGTCTTGTGAGATCTAGTACACCTGGATTGTGTACTCTGGTCTGGACATGAGCCTTTTCAGCAAAGTGCACCCCCTGCAGTTCTATATTCCTGACCAGTCTCCACTGAGTGATCCTGCGTTGATTGGAGGGCAGATCAGCTGTCCTCACTATGTCCCAGTGTTCTGCCGGTGGGCCCGTCTCCCCCACAGCCCATACTCCAAACACTTCCCATGGTCTGAACCATGCACTCATCCCTTGCAATGACTCACTGGCCTCTGAGTGTCTCCTTTTTTCAGTTGTTGTGGCTCCTCACTTCTATGTGGGTCCACAGGAATCCTATTAGTGGTCTTGCTGGCCTAAGGGCCACCAAGGCCCTCTTCTCCCCCACCAACTCCAAGCAACTTCATCCAAAAGGCAGAGCTGCAGCTTTTGCTAGCTCTTTCTTCATGTGCTCACCAGCTCCAGCCTTGAAGAGGATTCAAAATGGTGGGAGTGATCCTTTCCTCTGCCATCATGGCTTCTCCTGCCGTCATGAACTCCATAGGTCTCACCTCCTCTTCCCCTGAGCTCAAGTGGCCCCAGCTTGGCTGTCATTGCTTTTTAATAGTTGCAAATTGGTTGATTTGTGGGAGAGAGTGACACTGAAGACTGTCTATTCTGCCATCTTGACTGGAAGCCTTCCCCATGGGCCAGCACTCAGAGGTTTGGCGTGGGGGTGGCAGTGTTCATGGAAGTGAGGGGAAGTTGTGGCCCTGGGAGGCAGAAGCAGAGGCTTTTTTCTTTCCCCAAGGTGTAGACACCCCAAGGTTGCAAGAGTAAGGTAAAATAAGAGATCTTTTTAAAAGAAATATAATCTCAAAGAACCCAAACCCTTTATTTGTGTTCACTTATAAATATATACTATACAACCAAAAATCCTTTGCATTTTGATATTTAAATATAATTCCCATTAAAACACATATTAAAATAATTCTGAAAGAAATTAATATGTTTTCATTATATTTGCTGAGACAACTTGACTCTCAGAAAGACTTGAAGTACACACAAACAGTCAAATTACTTGGGTACATACATAGAAATATGTATGCATATTGGTTGAGTCTTAAAATTAATATAATATTTACAAATTTGTAATTGATGTAAAACACACTTCATCATTCTTCAACAATATAAGTAGAAAAATTATCTAACATGTCTTAAGCAAACCATATTTAAAAATACTCTGAGGGATATGGTTGTAGAAAATATATTTCCCTCTCTATACATATTTTCTCACTAGAGAATACAAACACTTTGCATTGATCAAAATTAATCACAAGACTAAACTGAAATATTAAAAATTGTAAGGAAAAAAAAATTACCCTAAAGCAAATGTTCTGTGATGTGCTAAATTAAGATGGTTTATTAAGGCATAAAGAGAAAAAAGCTATTACCTGAAAACATATAATTTCCTACCAAAATATCTCTTGCATTCAGACACCTATGTGAACACCCCCAGTAACAATGTTGGAGTATGAGGTCACCTCTTCATTTGGCAGATAAGTAGGCTTGCAACCAGAAAACTTAATTTATAACTGGCAGTTTTGAGATTCGGACTCTGGCCATTGGATAGACCCAAATCCAGAACTATCTTTGTTTTACCAAATTGTTTTTGTAGTTCTATCATAAATCATTTTCTTAAAAGCTATGTAACTTTTGGAGCATTTCTTAACCATTTCATGTGCCAGCTTTAAAACTGAAATAATTTGCAGGAATACATGAGAGTATCCACATAAAACATAGCACAATGTGTTATCCATTAACTGTATTATGTACTGATTTTTCATAGTAGTTTAAGATGCTGCTGCCCTTATTGGTGTTATCCAACTCATTACTACTACAGTTATAAAAATGAGATTTTTTGAATGTTCCCAATGTACCAAGCACTATTCCAAGTGTTTTACCCAGATAAATTCAATTTTTACAATAACCTTATTACATGTTGTAATAAAATAGTTCTTCCCACATTGTGCTGAAATGAGAATAACCTTCCAGTCATTCTGTTCTATCTGTTTTTAAATTGACTTCTTTAGACAAAATAAGACATATACTGTCTCGTTAGTTCTTGCTATTGTTTGCTTCACTTTGCTGCTGTGGCATATGGCCCAAAAGAATGACAAGAGTGTCTGTAAAACACCTGTGGCCTTCCTGCTTCTTACTGCCACATTCCTTTTTAAATAGAGGCATCATTTGGGGGAGAAAAGCACAGCTTGGAGGATGAGGATAAAGTTCAGCTGTCTGAGTCGTGGCTTACCTATCAAGAAAATGATTGGGGGTGGGAGGAGGGGAGGATATCAAAAGTTAAACAGATGATTTCTGTAGAGCTTTAGAATCTAACAGCTGTGTTATGTTTTAATTTTAAAACAGGAAAATGGGTTCTCTTACAGATTCTTGCTATGCATCTCTCTATCTAGTATGGCTTCTCAGTGAACCTTATGAAATTACTCAAGAAGTTAAAGATGAAACTACTCAAGACTTATTTGGGCCGTAGTTTTCTTACTTTGGATTTCTCCTTTTATCTATCACGTTGTTGCATAGACTTTAAATTCAGTGTCAACTTTCAATTATATTGATGTTAAAAATCTTTAGTTGTATATACGAATTCTTAACCTTAGCATTATTTAGGATTCATTTTGTAACTTTTGATAGAGGTATATCACTAGTCATAATTGACTTAGAAATTCAGAAAATTTCACAAAGCTACTTAATCTATTTTAAAACTGCAATAATTCACTCTTACATATAATATCTAGTCTTCCTTTAAAGTTAATGAACATAGTTTATATATTCTTTGTGTGGCCCTATCTCTCCTTTAGCCATTATATTAGTAAAACAAAATAAAAGTCATGAAGAGATTTGGAAAACACATGTTTGAAAATTTCATGGAATTTATCAGGATTTGGACTAAAATCTACCAAAAGACAAAGAACAACCAAATGTCAAAATTTATCAAACTCTTTTTTCTTTTTCTCCTTTCTAAGTTAGTCATTCTAGTCATCTTTGAAAATCTATACCATGATATCTATAATTCATTCACTGGAAGCTTTGTATTTCTCTTTATCTCCCTTTTCAAAAACAAAGATGTGTCATTATTTTTAGGCACTTCACTATTCACTGCTAAAGTTCTGTCTTTTTAAAGATGGAAAATCTTCACTTACTGTCTTAAGCAACATTGTAACTATACCAGAGGATGCTTCTAAATTTACACATATGTATATAAGAAAAATATATTTAATGAGTACTAACGAGATTAGAGGCATTATGCAAAGCACTTTATAGGACTTGTCTTTTTTTCCTCACAATTACATTGTTACAGGTGCCATTACTAATCCCAATTTTTCTGATAAAGAAGTAGAAGCAAAGAAAGGTTAATAAACTTGTCTAAAGACACACAGCTCAAAGGAAGTAGAGTTGAATAGTGAACCCAAACTACCTGATTATAGAGCTTTTTTGCAACCACTATACATACTACCTCCAAAAATAACTATTACCTTATTTCTTTGTGTATGTTGAAGTGAATATCTAATATGAGTTAGATAAATATGTGTTTAATAAATGAATGATCGAATAACCTATTAAATGAGTAAACCTAATTCCAGAATTATATGAAAGTTCAAGGGATCAACCTAAATCATGTCATATCTACATACTGAAGAAGTAAATACAAGATAATAAATTATTGCTTTTGAATTCATTTAGGATTTGGAAATAACTGTGAAAAAAAAAAAGTTAAAGTAAATGACATTGGATTCCAAGTTCTTGATTCCTTGGAAAGAAATGTGAAATTCAATTGAAATATTTCCTGGGGCAAGCGAAGATTAAAAGAAAATTAATGCTACCATATGAGAACAAATAATATTTCATAGAGTTTGTCTGCAATTATCGTTGCTTTGGGCTAACTAAAATATTAAACTGGTATAGAAATTCCATGCCTGCAGTTTTCTGGCAGTTCTCATCTTGGTATACTGCATACATTAAATTCCTTCTGCTCCAGGGACTTGAGTCCTCATATTTTATGAGGTTTAATACAGTAAAGTTCATCCTGAAACTGGATTATTTCTAGTGTTTCTGGTGTTCACAGGTGGGTGGTCATTTCTGATGTAAGTGTCTTTCCATTTGAGATATGAGACTAATCAGCAACACAGAACTCCTACTAATACTTTATGTGGCTTTATTTCTGGCAACTTCTAATTGTTAATCTAATTTTTAAACAGGAAGTTAAAGACAGTTTCAGAAAACAAGTAACCCCAAATATTGTCAATGAAAAGTATATTGCTTTAGTGTTCAGTCATGGTGTAAACAGTCTAACAACGAATTTAAACATGTAAGGACAGGATTTAACACTTAATGTGTGGCATGTGACATCATAAAAGGCAATTATTT
Organism: Cynocephalus volans; assembly: GCF_027409185.1. NCBI lineage: Eukaryota > Metazoa > Chordata > Mammalia > Dermoptera > Cynocephalidae > Cynocephalus > Cynocephalus volans. Next base: position 78,772,579 of record NC_084468.1, on the reverse strand, counting down.
TACCATTTGAAAACTCTTCTTTGGTGACACTTAGCTGACTGAATCATTATCTACCTAGAAAGCTGTCTTTTACAGTCTTACCATGGAACATAAAAAGAGCATGCTAAAATACAGTAGTTCAAGAGAGGATTAATAGCTAGAATATGATTATTTACCTATCAGTCTATCTGTCTCTCTATCACCCATGACCCCATCTCTTTCTATACTCCCTCTCCATCATTTCATTACAGAATTCTGGCTCTCTTGATAGGACTTTGCACGCCAGGCATTCTTCCACTGTGGGCCTTTAGGCTAGCTGTTCATCCCTCCTGGAACTCTCTTCACCTAGATATCTGCATAATCACCTTCCACGGATTCTCAAGTCTTTGCTTCTTTCTCACCTTCTCAGTGAGGCATACTTTTGTCACCCTATTTAATATTATAGTTTACCACCTACTTTACCTCTAAGCATACTTATAAACTTTAAATATACTGTATACATTATTATTGTGTATTATCTATATTTCCATGTTAGAATATTAGTGCCACTAAAATAGGGATCTTTGTATTTTTGTTTCCTAAATTATCCCAATTGCCCAAGCAGTGCTTAGTACATGATAGGTGCTAAATAAATACTCAAATGTTTGTCAAACTAATGGAATATTTGCTTTTCCAATCATGCATGTATCCAAACATTTCTACCAAATTTGTATAATATTAATTCATATCTGTAAGTAATACAAGTGGTGTTGGCTTTAGAGATCTATCAGATCAAATAAATATATTCCTATTAAAGCTAAATCAACAAAAATCTAAAATTTCATTTATTATTTTAAGAGATTTAGTATTTTATTAGTACACTATATCTCTTTGTAACACCAAATAAAGTGTGCCATCATGTTTTTCTATTAAATGCCTAAGCAATCTTCAGTGACAAAGATTTTATTTAAAAAATTATTTATTTCAGATTATCCCTTAGAAAATAATTCTTGACTGAACAGTGTCCCATCAAGATGACAAGGATTATTTCAGGATCAAAACTAAAATAACATATGCAAAGTTCAGAAATATAAACTGAGTTCAACTAAAATAAAGAGCATGGATGAGAGGAATTAATCACAATAACTAGAATAATTATTTGTTTTTATCATAATTTGAAAAATATAAAAAAAATTACTTCAGAAAGCCTCAGTCTATATTATAAATTGAGAATAATAGTTTATAAAATGATAAAATTATATACAATTATGTGTAATAAATTCTAAATGGCATTTAATGGGTTTCTGATGCTGACACTGACACTGTCATTTCCTTCTTGCTAAGTAGGATCTCTTGATGGAAAAATCCAAGAGGAGTTAGAAAATACTCCTATTTAACTTTTTCTTCTCTCTGCTTGACTGACTGGTCCAAGTTTCTGTTCATCCTCTTTTCTGTGTCCCAAACACTTCTGCTCTCATGGTAGTCTGCATTAAGAAGTATTTTCTTTTATCATGGTCACTATTATTTACAGAAGTCTCAACAGCTGCAATTCCTCAAAGTTCCCTGTAAGTAATAAATCTATATGAAATGTGCTGCTAAAGGGGTTCTACAAAATGCCTGCTGCTTTTTACTTACAACCCAGAAAGAATGTCTCAGACTTGTGAGGTATACCTCTCGATGTGCTCTTCTTTTTGTTGTGTCTGCAGGTTCTGTGGCCAGTCTCTGTATACCACCTCTGTGTTCCCTGCTTCACTGAAGTGATAGGAGAAATTTATATGCTTCTTGCTTTTGGAAAAAGAATATTACTCTTTGGAAATGAGCCAAAACAAACAAACAAAACAACAACAACAACAAACACCACTGTTCAAAAACACAGATTCTATTATACTCAATGTTTACCATGGACAAACATCATTGAGGTTGCTACAACTTATGTGTGCTAGCTAATTTATACATTTCAAAAAAACAATGTGGTTTACATGTGCAAGAGCATTGACTCATTGCAAGATTCTCTTCTAGGCTCTGGGATACACCCACAAATAAAAAAAACAGTAATCCTTACCCACATGGAGTTTATAATCTAATGATTATAATACTATTTTGTGCTCATGTACTTATATGTGAGTGGGTGCACATACATATAACATCATTTTAATTTTTATTTTTTAATAGTAGTCTTTAATCTTTCTTTCCTTCCTTCCTCCCATGTATAAGTGAAGACATGTGGTATTTCTCTTTCTGTGCCTGGCTTATTTCACTTAACATAATTTTCTGTAAGATCATCCACATTGCTGAGAATAGCATAATTTCATACTTTTTTACAGCAGAGAAGTATTCCATTGTATAAATACACCACATTTTCCTTATCCACTCATCTAGTGACGGACATTTAGGTGGGTTCAAACTCTTGGCTGCTGTGAATAGTGCTGCAATAAACATGGGAGTACAGGTATCCCTTCCACATGATGATTTCTGTTCATTGGGTATACATACAGCAGGGGGATAGCTGGGTCATAGGGCAGATCTGTAGTTGTTTGGGGAAACTACATACAATTTTCCACAGTGGCAGCACCATTTTGCAGTTCCACCAACAGTGTAGGAGGTTCCCTTTTCTCTGCATCCTCACTAGCATTTGTTATTCTCTGTCTTTTTTATGATAACCAGCTTAACTGGAGTGAGATAATATCTCAATGTGCTTTTGATTTGCATCTCCCAAATACTGAGTGATGTTGATCATATTTTCATGTGTCTGTTGGCTATTTGTTTATCTTCCTTTGAGAAATGCCTATTCAGCTCCTTTGCCCATTTTATAATCTGGTTACTTCTTTTTCTACTGTTAATTTGAGTTCCTTGTATATTCTGGATATTAATCCTTTGTCAGATGCATATTTTGCAAATATTTTCTCACTCTGTTGGTTTTCTCTTTGCTTTGTTGTTTCTTTTGCTGTGCAGAAGCATTTTCATTTGATATAATCCCATTTGTTTATTTTTCCTTTTGTTACCTCTCCTTTTGGAGTCATATGCTCAGTCCTGTGTCCTGAAGTGTTTCCACTATGTTTCTTTTTAGGAGTTTTATAGTTTCAGGATGTACATTTAATTCTTTGATCCATTTTGAGTTGATTTTGGTATGTGATGAGAGGTACAGGTCTAGTTTCATTCTTCTACATGTGGATGTCCAATTTTTCCAGCACCATTTATAGAAGAGGCAGTCCTTTCCCCAGTGTATGGTATTGGTGCCTTTGAAAAGATTGGTTGGCTATAGGTATATGGGCTAATTTCTGGATGGCTGTAGGTATACAGGCTGGTTTCTCTAATTTGTTCCACCAGTCCATGTGTTTGTTTTTTTGTCAGTACCATGCTGGTTTGTTTATGATAGATTTGTAGTATAATTTGAATCCAGGTAGTGTTATGCCTTTGGCTTTATTATTATATTTTCTTTTTTTATGCTTAGGATTGCTTTGGCTCTTAATGGTCTTTTGTTGTTCCATATGAATGTTAGGATTTTTTTTTTTTCGTTTCTGTGAAGAATGTCATTGATATTTTAATGGGGATTGCATTGGATCTATAGATCAGTCTGGGTACTGTGGACATTTTCACAATGTTAACTCTTCCAGTCCAAGAGCATGGAATATCTTTCCATCATCTTGTGCCCTCCTTAATTTCTTTCAGCAGTGAAATTATAGTTCTCATTGTAGAGATCTTTCACATCCTTGGTTAGCTTTATTCCAAGGTATTTTATATATTTTTTTTATTGATGATTATAAATGGGCTAGCTTTCTTGAATTCTTTTTCAAGAATTCAAGAGTACAAAAATGCTACTGATTTTTCTGTGTTGATTTCGTATCCTGCAACTTTGCTGAAATTGCTTATCTTATCTAAGAGATTTTTGTAGAGTCCATAGGTTTCTGTTGATTTAGGATCATGTCATCTGTGAATGGGGAAAATTTAACTTCATCTTTTCCAACCTGGATGCCCTTTATTTCTTTCTCTTCACTGATTGCTCTGGCCAGTACTTCCAATACTATGTTAAATAGGATTGGTGAGAGTGGGCATCCTTGTCTTGTTCCCATTCTTAAAGGAAAAGCTTTCAACTTTTCCCCATTCAGGATGATATTGGCAGTGGGTTTGTTGTATGTGGCTTTAATTGTGTTGAGATACTTTCTTTCTTTACCCAATTTGCTGAGAGTCGTTATCATGAAGGAATGTTGAATATTATCAGATTTATTTTTCAGCATCTATTAAGATAATCATATGGTTTTTGTCTTTGGTTTTGTTGATGTGGTGTGTCACATATATTGACTTGCATATATTAAGCCATCCTTGTATCCCTTGGATGAATCCTACTTGATCATGGTTTATAATTTTTGGAATGTGTTGCTGTTTCTATTTGCTAATATTTTACTGAGGATTTCTGCATCTATATTCATCAAAAATATTGGCCTGTCATTTGTTGTTGTTGTTGTTGTTGTTGTATCTTTGTCTGTTTTGGGTATCAGAGTCATGTGGGCCTCATAGAATGAGTTTGGGAGAATGGCCTCTGTTTCAATTCTTTGGAATAGTTTTAAGAGAATTGGTATTAATTCTTCTTTAAAGGATTGGTAGAATTCAGCAGTAAAGCCATCTGGTCCTGTTTTGTTTGTTGGGAGACTGCCCATTACAGCTTCAATCTCTTTGTTTGTGATTGGTCTGTTCAGGTTTTCTATTTCTTCTTGGTTCAGTCTTGGTATTTTGTATGTGTTCAGAAATTTGCCCATTTTCTCCCAGTTGTCAAATTTGTTGGCATACAGTAGTTTATAATAGTCTCTAATGATTCTTTGTATTTCTGTGATTTCAGTTGTAACGTCTCCTTTTTCATTTCTAATTTTTGTTATTTGTGCCTTCTCTCTTCTTTTAATAGTTAACCTAGTTAATGGCTTACCTATTGTGTTTATCTTCTCAAAAAAACAACTTTTTTCACTGATCATTTTTGTCTTTAATGTTTTTATTTCATTTAGTTCTGCTCTGATCGTAATTATTTCTTTCTGTTTACTAACTTTGGAGTTGGATTGCTCTTGTTTTTCTAGTTCTTTGAAGTGTATTGTTGGGTTATTTCAAATCTTTCTATTCTTCTGAAGTGTTTATCATGATAAACTTCCTTCTTAAAACCACAGGTTTTGGTATGATGTGTCATTATTTTCATTAGTTTCAAGAAATTTTTTGACTCCCTGTTTAATTTCTTCTTGGACCAATTTGTCATTTAGGAGAATTTTGTTTACTTTCCATGTATTTGTATAATTTCCAGTTTTGTTTGTTATTGATTTCTAGTTTTAATCCATTGTGGTCTGTAAAAATACATGAAATAATTTCATTTTTTAAAAATTCGTTTAAACTTGATTTGTAACCTGTGGTCTATGGTGGAAAACGTTCCATGTGCTGATGAGAAGAACATATATTCTGTGGTTGTTGAATGGAATGTTCTGTAGATGTCTGCCAAGTCCAATTGGTCTACAGTACAGTTTAGATTTTGTGTTTCTCTGTTGTTTTTTTTGTGTATATGATCTGCATAATGTTGAGCGAGCGGTGTTCAGGTCTTCAACTATTATGGTATTTGGGTGTATCTCTTTCAAGGTCTAATTTTGTTTGCTTTATATATTTGACTTCTCTGATGTTGGGTGAATATATATTTATGATTATTATGTCTTCATGATGCATAGATCCCTTTATCATTATAAAGTGGCCTTCTTTATCTCTTTTTATGGTTTTTGGTTTAAAGTCAATTTTATCATATGTAAGAATAGCTACTCCTGCTCATTTTTGGCTTCTATTTGCATGGTACATGTTTTTGCATCCTTTCACTCTTAGTCTGTGTGTCTTTACAGGTGAGTTGAGTCTCTTGAAGACAGCATATTGTGGGTCTATCTCTTTAATCCAATCAGTCAGTGTCTTTTGAGTGGGGTATTTAATCCTTTTACGTTGAGTTATTACTGAAAGGTGTAAAAGGTGTTGATTTACTTCTGGAATTTTACTGAGTTTTGTTTGAGTTGAATATCTTTTGTTTCTTTCTTCCCATTTTACTGTTTGTCTTTCATGTTTATTGGCTTCTAGAGGTGGTTAGATAAAGTCACTTTCTCTTTATTGTTTGCATTTTTGTTCTACTGGTGGGTTTTGTTCTTTCTTGTGTATTCATGGTAGTGATGGTCATTTTTTAGATATCGAGTGCAGTACTCCCTTGAGGATTTCTTGTAGGCCCGGACATGTGGAGGTGAATTCCCAGTTTTTTGTTTGGGAAATATACTATATCTCTTCCATTTCTGAAGGACAGCCTTGTGGGTTATAGTATTCATGGTTGGAAATTTTTGTCTTTTAGTATTTTGAATATATGATCCCATTCTCTTCTGGCCTTTAGGGTTTCTGATGAAAAACCTGCTGTTAGTCTGATAGGGACTTCCTTATAGGTGACTTGATGTTTATCTCTTCCTGCTTTTAAGATTCTCTCTTTGTGTTTACGCTTTGAAAATTTGACTATAACATGTCTTGGAGAGGACCTTTTTGGGCTGAATTTGCTTGGGGATCTTTGAGCCCCTGGGATCTGAAGGTCTGCATCTCTCTCTATACCTGGGAAGTTTTCCACTGTTATTTTGTTGAATAAGTTTTCAATGCCTTTTCCTTTTCCCTCCCCTTCTGGAACACCAGAAGGGATGATTCAGATATCTGTGTGCTTAAAGTTGTCTGCTATTTCTCTTAGATTTTCTTCATTTTTTAAAAATTTTTTTGTCTTTTTTTTTTTCCCCCTGCCTGGGTTTCCTTCAAAAAGGCCATCTTTAAGATTAGAAATTCTCTCTTCTGCTTGTTTTAGCCTGCTGCTTAAGCTCTCTGAGGTGTTTTTCATTTAGCTGAATGACTCCTTCAGTTTTACAAGCTCCGCAACATTGTTTTTTAGGGCATTAATTTCTTTGCACATTTCCTCCATCAGGTCCGAGATAATTTTTCTCATTTTGTTGTGTCATCTAACTGAGTCTTCTTGTATCTCACTGAGTTTCCTTAGGATTGTTGTTTGTATTAGTCTGTTTCCATTGCTTATAACAAAATATTTGAAACTGGGTGATTTACAAAGAAAATAAAATTTATTGCTTACAGTTGCTGTGGCTGGGAAATCCAAAGTCCATCTGGTGGGTGGTGACAGTTACCCAGTCTCACACTGCAAAATGGTAGAAACAGAGAGAGCAGAGATAGAAAGACAGACTCTCCTCTTTTATAGCACTCAGAACCATGCCCCTGACCACCATTTTTAATCCATTCACTATGGCATGGTCCTGCAATCCAATCACCTCTTCAAGGTTCCACTTTCCAACTACCATAATAGGATTTCCCACCCTCTTAACAGTCACAGTGGGGCTAAGTTTCTAATGCATAAAACTTGAGGGACACAATTCAAGCTTCAGTGAGTTTTGCAGAGACATATTTCAATCCACTTCATTGCTTGAAATTGCTTTTCAGTCATTTCAAGGACTTCCTGTTCTATAGGATCTGGCATTTGAGAATTATTATACTCCTTTGGTGGTGCCATATTTTCTTACTTTTTCATATTTCTAGTATCTCTACATTGGTTTTTAGTCATCTGGTAGAGCAGTTGCTTTTTCTAGTACTCTGGAATGGGATTTTAGGAGAGGGAGTTCCTCTTGTAGATATGTTTTATAATGATGATTGAATGGAGTGTTTTAGTATTCCAGATTCCGGGTAGACACAAGTGTATTTTCTGTGTAGGTATTTTAGCTGAATTCAGTGTTGGAGTTCCATGAGAGTGCATCGGTGGCCTCGCCCCTGATGCACTTAATATTTCCATGCTGAGGTTGGTGACACTATCTTGGTTCATCAGGATGTGGGCAAGTTCGTGAATTTTGCAGTGTAGTGCCTTGGAATGTTGTCAGTCTTAGGTTATGGTGGGTGTTCTAGGGAGGACCTGCTGGCACCCTGGCTAGTTCCCCCTGACTCTTATGTGTGCACTGGGTTATTCTAGTTCTCCTCTATTTGAATGATGACCCTGAGTGGGTTTTCTCTTTTTTTCTTTCCTCTTTCCCTGGGTTCCACTAGTGACTTTCCTACTGTCTATGCTGATGAGTGGTCACCTATGAGGTAGCAGTGGCTACTGGTGTGACAGAGAGCTGCACTTGTGGTGACAGTTGCTGTGGTGGTATCTGTCATGGCCCATTTATTCATTGCTGGTGTCTGCAGCAGTGACAGGGAGTGTTGCTTATGGCTCAACTGCCTGTCATGCTGGCGCCCTCAACGAAAGCAGTTGGTTTGTAAGGGGAAGGATTGCTTACTAGGGTCCCACACAGCTGCCTGTCATGCTGGCACTCTCAGCGGCAGCTGGGTCAGGCTCTCAGGGGTGGGGCTTGCCTCCATAATATCATTTTATATTATTTCACTAAAAACTGGTGCACTGGGTTCCTGCTTCCACTTATATAACAAGATAATATATTTAAAGAATTTTTTCCAGTATCAGATTTGAGTGCAGAGAGCAGTGACAGGGCTCAGCTGCCTTCCACAAGTTTCATAAATGGAAACATCTATGTGGGAACATTTTTAACTGCTTTCTTTGATTTTTAAATTGCCAAAAATTTTTCATGGGCATACTTTTAGGCCTTTGGGGAAATAAAGTCAAACAAGCAATTAGGAGTTAATTAATAATTGTATATCCACATGCATTTTTTATTTGGCTTTAAAAAACAATGTGTGGAGTGCTTGTTGATTACTAGGTTTTCACATCTTTATATTAATTTGAGTACTGTGGCTTTCATACATTTTAAGTGAAATAGATTGTGTCTTTCATTATTTATTTATTTATTTATTAGCTAAGCAAACAAATGTTCTAGAAAGTACTGCCTAAGACTCCTACTAACTTCCAGATATTATCGGTACTGCATTGAATCTGTAGATCACTTTGGGTAACATGGACATTTTCACAATGTTAATTCTTCCAATCCAAGAGCATGGGATATCTTTCCATCTTCTTGTGTCCTCTTTAATTTCTCTCAACAGTGGTTTATAGTTCTCTTTGTAGAAATTTTTCACATCCTTGGTTAACTTTATTCCTAAGTATTTTATTATTTTGATGGCTATTGTAAATGGGCTAGCTTTCTTGATTTCTTTTTCTGCATGTTCACTGTTGGAGTACAGAAATGCTACTGATTTTTGAGTGTTAATTTTGTATACTGCAAGTTTGCTGAAATAGATCTACCATATGACCTAGCTATTCCACTGCTGGGGATATACCCAGAGGAATGGAAATCATCATTTACTCCCATGTTTATTGCATCACTATTTGCAATAGCCAAGTGTTGGAACCAGCCCAAATGTCCATCATCAGATGAGTAGATAAAGAAACTGTGATGTATCTACACAATGGAATACTACTATGCTATAAAAAAGAATGGAATATTACCATTTGCAACAACATGGATGAACTTAGAGAAAATTATATTAAGTAAAACAAGTCAGGCACAGAAAGAGAAATACCACATGTTCTCACTTATTTGTGGGAGCTAAAAATAAATAAATAAATAAATAAATATACAAACAAATAAAAGATGGGAGGGTAAGAAGACACATCAATCACAAAAATTCCTTGAACTTGTTAAGACAGATGAACAGATATGATGTAGTGGGTGGGGGAGGGGAGCAAAAGAGGGGGGAAAGAAGAATAGGTAAAGGGACATGCAAATCAACTACAAGTATATTGAGAAGTTAAAATTTAAAAATAAATAAATAAAAATAAAAATAAAATGTTAGAAATAAAAAAATAAAACAAATATTATGGGTACATGAACACTTGTATGCCTATTTGAATCTCATGGAGAAAATACTTAGTTTAGCTATTAATATAATTTCAAACCAAAACAATCGATCATCTTTTAGTCTCCAGTAATCATTTAAATTACTGGAGATATATAATTTAATATAGTATAAATCATCACCATTGACATAAGTCTTAAAATACAGCTTTTCTTATAAAGAACAACTTTTAGGAGAGTTTGAAATTTCACGTACAGTAATGTTCATATGCTATATTCTGAAGTTGCTATCTCTTTAATAGTTGGGGGTTTTTTTCTCATTTTTCTCTGCCTTTTGCTTTTTTTAGCTATGGCACTTCTTATAAATAATAAAAATAAAAATAAAGAAAGAACCTCCTAGAAAAACTAGCAAATCTCACCCAGTCTTGTAAATGCCAGCTTAATGGTTCACCCCATACTTGTACACAAACAAATGTGGGTAACTTCAGGCATTTAAGCTAGTGAAGTTTAAGAAACTATTGAATTTATTGGCTATGGGAAAATAAAAGGACCATTGTTCTTGAGATGAGAACCATTGGTCCGTACAGTTAAGTGAATTTGTCCAAAGTTTCATAATGAAGTATTTTGAATACATCTTTTCCACTTAAATACCAACTTTCCACAAGAAGTACTTTGGAATACATAAACTGATACATTTCAAACACAGCTCATTTTCTCCCAGAGCTTTCTTTGAATTTGTATTGCTAATAATACCTTGCAGATGATGTTTAAAGTTGCTATTTATTATAAATAAAAAAAATGTTCAAGTGCTTTTGGCAGCTCTCACTATTAATCTAAATTTTTCATCCAAAAATTCTTTAATCTCATGGAGTTCTTCAATTCCTTGAGCCTACCACTTTCTCACCCAGTGTCTCTCTTCTTTCTTTTTTTCTCAGTTTAGATGCAAGGCCTGTGATCATCATCAGGCTCATTGATGCAAAATACTTTCAAATCTTTTGATCTTTTCTTCCTCTGTTATACTTCGCTGTCAAAACCTAAACTCAGGATATCATCTATATAAGGTATAATTACACCTAATGACTAATTATTTGGTGCTAGAGAAAGAGTATTGTGTTTAAATTTATGGCCACAAATTTCAAATTTGCTCTCAACATTTCTTCAAAATGCATCTTTTCTACTTTAGCGATTTTGTGCCAGCTGTTGCCTTCTTGTACTGATCTCTCTCCACAATCTTCATAACATTTTAGGGTATCACTTTGTCCTACAAATCCCAGTTTTGATTTCCTGTTTCAAAAGATTTCCACAAAAACTGAATCGGAAATAGACATCAAGTTGCTTACTGTCACATCGCCTAATTTTAATTTTCTGCTTGTGTTTTACCTCTTAGAAACATTTTCTTATATTTGTATTTATTATTTTGTGTAATGGCTATTTCCTCCCATTAGAATGTTAGAATGTAAAGTCCAGCATTGTGTCTGTCTTGTAAACTTTCTATCCTCGGTACTTAGGACAGTGTCTGAGACTTGGTGCTAAACAAATACCTATTCAATGAACTGAGTGAATGAATAAGTCTCTATAATTCTTATAAAATAGATATTTATTTACCAATTTTTAATAAACATAGTATTAATATATACATTCTAATATTCACAATTCAAATTTATTCAGAAGAAAAGTGAAATGAGTAAGTTAGTTCCTTTCTCTAACCGACCTAAATTCCTGAGACCACATTTCTTTTTCAGGAAAATTAGAAAGTTGGATTAGGTAGTCTTGAATATCTATCTCTTTTAGCCTTAAAATTCTGAGATTTTCTTTTCATTTAGAAGATCAGAATTTCAAACCTCTCAATTTTAATGTTTGAACTTTGTTACCTAATCAATTTCCACTCAAGAATTATATCAATATTTGTGGCTTTTGCCTATATTAAACTAGTGTCTCAACACTTTAAAAAAAAAATTTCCCTCAGTTCTTCTAAGAGCTCTCCAAAATATTAAACTACTAACCAGTTCCAGTAAAAGGGTGTATTATTTAACCTTTGCTCTAGATACTTTACATTTTAATAATTATTACCTTGCAAATTGGCATAGCTTTTAGGATATCCATTTAAAGTTCCCACTTTTAAATGTAGTATTCATAATGTACAACTATATATTGTCTGAGCAAATATATTGAAGACTCAATATTAAACAAATAAATCAGATGGTGTCAAAGTTCACTGCTGGAGATTGTACTTTATTAAACATGTTTATTTCTGTCATTATTAATTCCTAGGAACAGCAAAACAAAGCAGAAAAATAAATGTGTAATTTCAGACTGCAAGTCAGAAAATGCAGCATGGCTTAAATTTTTATCTGGCAGATCAATATTCCATCATTTTGACAGATCAGTATTCCATAATGTAATTTAATGTCTTCTCAAACCTAAAGACCTACCTGAAAATAAAAAGACCAATTTCACCTCCCTGTAGTACCTACTATAATTTAACGTCATTTGCATCATGAGTTTCTGGAAATTGCATACCTCTAGGAAATTCATGAACATTAAGAAGAGAATGTTACAACTAATTGGGTATATTTTAACCCTTCCAATCTGATAATAATATAACATCTTTCAAAAGTCAAATGATACTTTTAATATATAATTTGATATCACTAGATCTAAATTCAAACTGGTACATTTCTTTATTATAGTAAGAAGGAACCAATTAAATAAATAAATCCCATGGCTTCATTTGCCAAGGGTTAATCAGAATGTACCAGTTGGGAAGATAGATTTTAAAATTAAATCTGTGTACTAACTCTAATGATATCATTCTCTGATTTATTCAACTTGAAAGACTATCCATGGGAAAATTAAGCACTATTCCTCATGAAATAGCAATCCAACCATGGCTTGAAGGATTAGAGTTTAACTTCTATGGCAGAGAATCAGTCATTCAGACTTCAAACCCCTTTGTACCTTTTCCAACCAGGAGCTTGCAAACCTGCGAGAAACTTTCTTTTTACCCACCCTGCTCCACGATCACCAAGGATGCAGTTTACCTTAAAGAAGAAGGATAAGAGAAATGTCTTCATGCAACAATATCTGTGTCAGCATATGCTATCCTTCCGCTAATAGTAACTTAACCAACCCACCAACACTTTACCTTTATTTTCTGGCTTATTCATTCAACAAGATTGTTTTAAGCGCCTACTGTGGGACAAGAACAATTCTATGTTCTGGGTCAAGACAGACAAGGTCTTTCTCATACTGCTTACATTCAAATAATTTACAAACATGTCCTTTAACATGAGGATTTACAGAATGTTAGCATTAAAAAACAGCTTTAGCAATCATTTAGCCCTTCCCCCTTATTTGTTTGTCAGGAAACTGAGGCCTAGAGAAAAGGAATATGACTTCTAAGATTACACAGCTAGTTAGTGAAGGTACATGTGGTGCCAGTATTTGTTCAATTTCACATATGCGAAGAATAATTACCTACTCACATCTGCTTTGTAAAATGTACTTTTTTTCCTCATTCTTTTACTATGCTCTGGTTACTCTTTTACTGTGATGTGGATGACCTGTTTGAAAGAGTTACACTTTCCAGTTTGCCCTTTTCTCAGTCACCTTCAATTTCAGGTTTTTTAATTGTTGTCTGACACCTTAGGAACTATTTTGGCTGCAAAGGAGGCCAGGTGAATCCCCAAGGTTTACTGCTCTGTGCTTCATTTCTCTTCTGTCGCTAACTGTGAGACCATTTGGCAACAGTTGACACAGAGCCTTAAGATAATTAGCCTCTCCTCAGAATAGCATGGATTTTAAGGAGGAAAGTATGTTACATTTGTTTCAAAACCCAAATTCTATCATTTGTAGAATGTGACCCATTTTGGTGACTCTCATATTTTTGAAATTAGTTTACAGGAATAATGTCCTCAGTAAATGGATCTCCTTGTGTCTTACTTCTGATTTATATCTAATACCATCCCAAGCACATCGTGTTTCACTTGAAAGAAACCAGAAAAAACTTGATGGAAAGACATAACATACTACAAATTAGGTATAAAATGCAAGGAAAAGTTTAATGAAAGGTGATGAATAATATTTAATACCATAATTGCACACTTCATATAATTTCATTTTTATAGATATAAGTACACTTAGCACTTAGCATTTAAAATAAATTACTACATATTGAATCCAGTGTTTTCCTGACATTTTAATATACTCGTATTAATGTAGGAATCCCTATTCAAATACGAGTTCTAAAAAAGTGACTATACATTTTCATTATAATTGGATGAAAAATTATTTATATTTCTACACATATATATCAAATAATAATCTAAACCCAATTGAGTTAAAATATCTTTGTTAATAAATATACTATAACTCCTCAAGACATTTGTTTAAACATACCAGAACAATCAGATCAGGTCTTGCTAAATTATTTTGTTCTTTCTTCTATAGATAATAAGGCAAAAGTCAAATCCTTATGGAACATTAAAAAAAAATTGTTATCACATTATTTCCAAAAGGGTGGGAAATAATTTTCTGCTTAATATCCAGTGGGATGATTCCCCTGTACAGTCGTGCTAGGCAACTACAATTAACAATAATTTATTGTATGTTCTCAAATGGCTAGAAGAGAGGGGTTTAAATGTCCTCGTCACAAAGAAATGATACATTTTTGCAATGATGAATTGGTTAACCACCCTGGTTTGATCGCTATACATCATATACAAGTATTGAAATATAACTGTATACTTCATAAATATGTACAATGAATATGTTTCATTGAAAAAATTTTTAAAAAACAAAAGAGGTGAACCACTCCCTTCAGTATGGAATCAAAACCTTTGCAATCTTGGCTCAGTTCCCATTCTGACTTAGTTTATAATAAATATTATAATAATTAATATTGATCATACAATATGAATATACTAATTTATATCATTCTTATATTAGTTATTTAATAATGTATACAATTATGTCACATTGTATTATACCAAAGTATTCAATATTTCCTAGTATTCTGTACATTCACAGCTCTGTGTTCGTTCACAATACCAAGAATGTCATTGTACCATTTTTGCCATAGAAATCTTTAAGGATGAAGGAATTCAAATGCCTCTTCCTGGAGCTTTCCTAAATCATCTTAAAGAGAATTCCCATTCCCTTCTCCTATACTTCCTTAATCTTTTGAATGCTTATTAAAGCATTTAAAATGGCTTACTCTATATGTTAAATACCCATGTACAACTGTCTCAAACTTTATAATTTACACTGCCAACTCTTTCAATATGCCAACTCAATATGGCCTTAGGTTTACAAAAGCACTATAGACTTTGTTGGAGTGTGATGCAAAAAAAAAAAAAAAAAAAAAAAAAAAAAACACCAGGCAAACAGACCTCAATAAATACATGTTCTTGAGTTATTTGTATTTAATTATCTGATTTTTCACTGTCGTTATACAATGTAAGTGAAATTCTGAAGAAAATTTCAAAAACCCAGGCTTGGACTATTAGGATTCTTCTACTGATTACAGCAGACTACTACCATTATTTTGTGCTCTTTCTCTTATTGTAATTGTATATCCTGTTTCAAAATTCTGCCGTGTCCTTTTCCACTGTCCCTCACAGTGTCCCTGTGCACTGGAAAAGGTACAAGAGGAAGTTCACATAGTAGGTCTAATGTTGTTCTTTACAAGGGTCTGCTTGCAGGGCTAGCCCTTGGCTGGTATACAGGGACTTGGCTTTTGAAGTTCCTCACACCGATAAGGCTGTTTTGTCTGTCTGGGACACTCAATTAGCTTTGTCCACCTGATTTATGGTAAACTCCTGCTTTCCTTTTTGGAATTGGGAATGTCTGTGATTGTGACTGATCACACAGGCAGAGAGAGCCTATATATCCAGTCCTCAACAAAACCCTTGGACTCTAAGTTGATAACACACTTTTCTGCATATGTGAAACACTGCATATGTGTTGCTAAATATAGTTGCTGGAAGAAGAAGCACATATGCGTGGCCCCTCCTAATCCTATGCATGGATTCTTCCAGTCTCTGCTTGATGTGTCTTTTCCCTTCCTGATCCTCCTGTGTATCCTTTCACTGTAATAAACCATGGCCGTGAGTTCTGCAAGTCCTTCTGGAAAATCACCAAAAAAACATAGGTAGTCATGGGACTCATGATGCAGGAGGAAACTACCTGGGTACTGTCTTGTTATTTTCCTTGGCAAAGTTCTTCCAGTCATTGGAAAACTCTTATTATACAAGGTGAATAACCCGGTGTTACACAGTAAAATTAATTTTCCCCTGTATCTCCCAATATTTAACTTTTCTATCAGCAAATCCTATTCGTTCACAACAATGGCATAGTTTAAACATGGTTTTGCCTAGGTAAAAAAATGGGAGAATGAAAGAAAGGATAAGTAAAATGTATTTTTAAAAGATTAAGTTGGTTTTGAAAGATAATGGGGGGGATAATGCAATAAAAAAAATCATTGGATTTAAAGAATAACTTACTATTCTCCCATTTCTCAAACATGACACCTTAGGGAAATCATTTAACCTCATTGGGACCCAATTTTGAGTATGAAAAATGGGATAAAAACTTCCTATCACTCCTGTAGAGGTGCTGAGAAGATCAAGCCAGTTAAATCATGTGAAATGAACATATAGCTGAATATTGTTATATTTAATTAGGATTTCTTTCCTGTCTAATTATAGGTTTTAGGCTTAAACTCAAAGAAAGAACCAGGAAGTGTTGAGTTCCATCCATGTCTGATGTCTCCATGCAGGGTTAAAACTATACAGGTCTGCAACCTCATTTGGGGGAAAAATCATACATAAGACAAGTAGCCAAGATAAATAGTAGCCACTCAAGAGTAATGAATCTTTAACATATTTTTTAATGCACCAGCAAGCTTCTTCAGGAAGCATATAAGTAAAATAAAAAGTTTGGTAATTACTGTGTAAGGATATCTTTATTTTCATTTCTACATCTGCGTGTTAATTAGAGAAGAATAACGATGATAGTAGTAATAATCATAACCTTTATTAAGTGTATGTTGTGAGCCAGGCACTAAGCTGTAAT
This sequence comes from Cynocephalus volans, assembly GCF_027409185.1. Classification (NCBI taxonomy): domain Eukaryota; kingdom Metazoa; phylum Chordata; class Mammalia; order Dermoptera; family Cynocephalidae; genus Cynocephalus; species Cynocephalus volans. The sequence goes on along the minus strand of NC_084468.1, from coordinate 78,755,774 downwards.
TGTGTCACATGCCTTATCTCATTTAATCCCATCTGTCACCTTAGATTAATTATTATTATTATTATCCCAAATTTACACATGGGGCCATCGAGACTTGGCGATTGTGCAACATGTCCCCATGTCTACTGAGGACCCAGCAGAGTAAGTGTAGAAGCTCTGTTGTAGCACAGTTCCTCTTGATGACCACTATAGCATTTTCTTTTTCCTCTGCTTTAGTCTGGAACACAAAATATCATGATTTTCTATTTCATTTTTATGTAACTATTAGTGTCATAGCTAGATACCAATTTTTCATTTCAAAAGTAACATAATTTTTATAGTGTGAACATGAATATTATTTAATCTCTCGATATAACAGAATAGAATACTAACTAGGCCCAAATAAATCATTGGCTATTTCTAGGATTTTGATTTTCAAGATTCCTTTGCCATGTCTACATAAATCAGCATATATAAAAAACAAAAAACAAACAAAAAAAGCAAGATCCAACAATATTAAAAGGTATTTAATATTTTGGAAATTGTACCAGAGGTTATATTTGTGGGTTGTTTTCTTTACCTCTTCTTTACTGAGAGAGATGACATAAGAATTATCTTAAAGTTATTGAAGATAGAGGTCTCAAAAGATGAGTACAGGGCCAAAAGAGTAACTGAAATTTGTTTTTGCATGAATAAATTTGGCAGAAAAGAACTATACATGGATTCTTTCTGTTTTGAGACTAAAATGATAACAACAGTAATAATAATCTGCTTCATTTCAAGATATGGGTCAGCTCAAGAGAAGGGGCAAAGTGTTTTGCTGTGGTAGACTTTGAGCCAGTTCAAATCAGCACTCCAGGGACCACATGGTGCCAGGAAGGTGACTGTGTAGGCACTGAAGAAGGCTCAAACCAAGAGTCTTGATGTTAGAAGACAAAGACTGAGAAACCACTGCCAGAGATGAGGACCGAAGGTGAGTATCACCATCCCTGAGGGACAGAGTGAGGCTGCACAATGAGCCGGATCGTCTAGGCAATGTCAGGGATCTGCTGAACTGTGCATAACTGAGCACCAATGATTGACACTGCCAGAAGGCAGAAATCATTGGCAGGGATGATAGGAGATATTCTAATGTCTTGGTCAGGAAATCAGATTGATACCTTTTGGGCTCTGGAACAGCCTGAGTAATTAATGGGAAGGCAAAGTTTAACCCAGAGTTATTAAACTTTCTGCCAATTGCAGTTAATTTGAGAAAAAGATGAGAAGATTTTTGTAGCCTGGTATTGCTAATGAATAAATACGGCATATTTATTTCTGTTTCATTGACAGGAAAAGATTAGAGAGAGATAAGAGAAGTGTACTAAGATCCTGAATGACAAAGATAATAGCTTAAATATTTCCCATAATAAATTCTGCCATCAGGAAAAATTGGTGGCCTCCAGTCCCTATTCTACCTAAATGAAATACCAACTTCCATATGAAACTAATTACATGAACTTTCCTCATCTCTAACTAACTCAACAACTAAATATTTATCAAATACCTACTATGTTCAAGTTAATTGTCTATGCTTTGCTACATTGAGGAACTAAATAGGCAAAGCCCCTACCCCAAGGAACTTACATTCTACCACGGGTAAAAGAAATTAAACAGCTAATTACACACACAAATATTTGCTTATTTATCATTCCAATTATAATCATTGTTTTAAAAAAAAAAGGTACCTATCAATAATTGACATACCTTGATCAACATGAATTAGATGGGAAGTGAGCATGAGCCATAGGTTGAAATGAAGCTTACTACAGCTCCTGGGAAATTTTAATGTAATCTTAAATTGCCACATAAAATCTCTCTCTCAGGTGGACATTTCCTCAAAGAGGTCCAAGACAGTTTCTTTAGTAGTTATTTCATTCCCAGCCTAATGACCACACACAAAAAAAGCATGGTAAAAAGGGACAAGAAAATGCCAGGCAAGTGAATCCAGAACTGGAGCCACTGGATTAAGTCAGCCTTGAAGTTTGCTTTTTCTCTCATCGGAGCTAATAAGTTTCTTTATTTGTTTATGTAAATTTGAGTTAGATTTTTGTTATTTGCAGTAGAAAGTATCTGAACTGATGCAGCCTTGCATAAGTCATTTAACCTTGTAATATCTTCTTCATTTACCATATAAGCCCTAAGGATATTAGAGGCTTATTACGAATATCTAATGAAACGATGTTTGTCACTGTGCATTGCAATCTATAAACTACAATACATTTTAAAGTCATCATTTAGAAGTATGAGCGAAGAAAACAGTAATCAGATTTGTTTATTCTCAGTAACAATCATTCCTATACAAACTCAAATGGTAAAAATATGCCTGGGTATTGTTTTTCATATTGAAGAATTCAGGAAAAAAAATTACCAATATATATGACAACTACCAACAATGAAACGATAAAAGTTGGGAATGTTAAAACAGCTCCACATTCACTTTTCAAGAGGAAGACAAAGTCACTGAGGGGGAATATGTGAAAAATTATTAAGAAAAATTATAGTCAATAAACAAAGGTGAACATTTTCCTATTAAAATGTACGAGCTGTTGCATATATAAATATTTACACCACCATCAACTGCATTTAAACTGTTGAGCTAGGAAACATATCAAGTCTTTGGAAGAGGACACAGAGTCTATCATTTAGGTTTGGGGACAGAAAACCAAACTTTAGGTAAGACAAGAGAGCACCTAACTAGCCCTAAAGAAGAGCTGCAGCTTGGATGCAATATGAGGTAAAAATAAATGAAGTAGATCAGTTCGGTAGTGGAAAAAGCTTGAGAGTTTAAGTGACATTTTGAAAAAAACTTGCTTCAGAGAATTTCTCAGAGGGTACGTACATTCTAATGTCAAGATTGCATTTTACCTTCGTAGCTTTGAAAACTCATACTTATACTTTTAAGAAGCATTGTATTTATATTCCTCATTAAATTTCCCAATGTGGCCATTGGGGTTACAGTTACGTTTTAATAAAGGAACTACCAATGATTTCTGTTTATTAAGAACCTTCAGCATTTCCTAATAAATACTTTTTGTTTGTTTTACTCATCTACACTTGATAATGCCCAGTATTCCTCAACCAAATTGCAGGAATGGGTATTGGTGTTACCATCATAATAACAGCTGGCTGAATATTTTCTATTAATATCACAATAGTCCACGATAAATTTTAAATATATTGAATAAATTTTCAGAGCTGAGATTATGTGAGTAAATTCTCCTAAATCAAATACTGACCCTAGTAAGGGGAAACAAAGAGTTTCTTATGGGACCATGATTAAAAGATTGATTGAATGATTGCTCAGCAGCCTGAACTATGGCAAAAAAATTGATTCTAGAGAAAAAAGCACTTACTATTTTTGTTGACATTTCAACGGTGAAAGAGAGGTCAGTGCACATCTGTTGGTACTCAGACTAATGAGGAGGTTTTTAGAGGCCTGTGGTATAGGCTTTTTGGAAAATCATGATTTTCCTAAAGCACACAGCATGTCTCGTGTACTGGTCATATCTTGTCTAATGTCTTTGGGGAAAACTTGCCAAATATCGACTCTTGGTAGGTGGAATTAGGTTTTCTAAAAACTGAAACGTAGTCATGTAAAAAGGAACTATAACTGATGGAGTTCTAGTGAAATTATAAATTGGGGGGTGTTTTTTGTATGTGTGTTTGTGCCTGTGTGTGATTTAGTTACTGACTTCTGAGTTTACTGCTTTATCTATCTTGCTAATAAAAATTTTTGTTGTGCTGCTTTCATTTTCATTTCAAAGAACATATTTAGATCTTATCAATCATATTTTGTAGTCAAGCTTTTTTATTCAAACTACTGAGAGTTATTTATTAAGTCATTACCATAAAAGAAAGAGATTTAGTATTCAAAGTTTGGAATTGGTACTTTGGAGAAACATACAGGTACATATTATGTTAACACAGAACACAAATCTAATCTTTCATTAAAAAATAACACACAAAAATATCACACACATACACTCCACCATAAATAACTTGATTCCAACAAAAAAAAAAGGAAGATCTTTCTTCATTATGTACAAGAAAAATCATGAGCTGGTGAGGTTTAGGGAATTGTTATAAATAATATAGGGAGAATATAAACCAAATTAGAATGTGACACAAAAGTGCTATCAGGGGTGGTTGTTCAGCAATCTTAGAATACCACCAAAGTAATATAATATTCTTTCAAATTCCATGACATTTTTCTATTAAAAGCCACATATTACTTTCTACCACTAATACATTTTTTTTTTTTTTTTGCTTGGGGAAAAGATTTGGTTATCAGTATTTTTTTTGGGGGGGGGTGGAGATTAGGAATCATAAATCAGGACACATACCTCTTCTAAATATTGCAAATAATGATGTAGGTTTGGGGAAGGCAATATTTCATACTGGTTAAATATAGACCTGAGTTCAATTCCCAGATCCTCTACTTCAAAACTATATAACCCTCAGCAAGCTATTTAAACTTTATAAGCTTCTGTTTGCTCATCTTAAAGAAGAAAAATCATACTTACTTAAAAGTTTTTCTTAAATTAAAATGTTAAGTTTAGGTATTCTAAAGCCTACAGCAAAGGAGACTTCCAGAAAAATGGAGAAAAAGAGGGCCAGAGAATAGAATAGCGAGAAAATAGGACTTCTGGAGACAGAGTGACATATATTTGAGTAAATAAGAAAAATAAAATATTGGAATTCTGTTTTGGAAAAACAAATATTGCTATCATTATTATTATTATATTAATCATTATGATTATATTAATATTATTATCATTATGATTTTTTTAATGAATTGGAAATGGGAGATACTTGTCACAACACCTGACCATGGTTGCTATACAGAAGAACATACTAGGGGGAATAGCACAGGCTTCTGAAGAAAGAGAATTTTAAGAAGCTGGTTTTTGACTTGAAGCAGAAAAGGAATGTGGGTGTTACAATCAGACAGATTTAGTATAAATACTACCTTGGCTATTTATTTTATATGTGATGATGGCAAATGTATATAGTTCATATGATACTCAGTTTACTTGCTAAATTATCAACATACAGTTATTTTGAGGAGCTGGGGAAAAAGTAGAAATATATAAATCCACACTTGTGAATGATGATCATTTAGTAATGTTGACTGAATAATCTCATAGTCATTTTTATCATTACTATCATGTAGATAGCAACTCCGAACTCTAAGCTTAAAGTTGGGATAGCTCTATGAAATGATAATCCAGAGAATAAATAGTTAAGCTTGTTTTTAGAGCAAGACTCAACAATTACTCACACAAACATTAGTTAAAAATACAGCCTAAGCAAAGAGGAACCTTTCAAACTCCATTTGCTTTACAGTGAATTCCAAAAATAACATAGCTGTATTTTTTTTTTTTTTAATTTTGGGGTTATAACTTTGTAACTTCCAAATTATATTCCAATAATGTTAACCTCCATTCTGTTTCTCTGATGCAACTAGCAATAAAAACTCTCAATTTAAAAAGATCAGAGAGGGAAGGATTCTGGAAAAATGTTGAAGTAGGAACCATCAGGGATCTTTCAGCCCACCTAGACAACAATAACACTGGAAGAATCTGTCCTATGAACTATTTTGGAACTCTAGAGTGTACTGAAGGCTTTCAACTTCCAGGAGAAGTTCTGAACAGCTGATTTCAGTCAATTTCAGCTCTTAACTGGGCAATGGCTACTCATCACCCAACCCTCATGGCAGGCAGCCAGGCATGTGTTCCTGGAGCAGCATAAAACTTACAGGAACTGGGATAAGCAATAAGGATCTTATTCTCCAAATAGCAGGGATCTCTGTTCTAATTGCTGATTGTTGCTTTTGATCGTGGTGATGCAGACATAGAGTTGGGCAGCTACTGTTGCACCTCTCTCTAATTGTTGCAAGCTTCTACCCCTCAAGGCTCAAGGGACTTCAGGGTGAATTGAAAGGCCAGCACCTCTTTTTCACCTTTCATTTTTTTTTCTCTTTTTGAGAGCCAGACATTAAAGACTAGGACTTTCAAAACAACTACATATATAGGGAAAATTAGAAAGTCACCACGCATGCCCAGAGAAAGACACAGGCTTGGAAAAAACCTGAAAAGACCTTAGCTCTACACTTCAGGCTGATCCTCAGCACAAAGACAGCTTACAGAAACAACACAAAGCAAAGAAAACAAAACAAAATAAAACCTCATCAAACCCCAGGGAAGGGAAAAAAATCTGAATTCCAAAGTTATTAGATTTTTAGATTCAAATGTACAGTTTGCAATAAAAAAAAATCAAAAGTTATGCTATGGTCTATCTCCTCCAAAACTTGTGTTGAAAACTTAGTTACCAATGCAACAGTTTTGGGAGGTGGGGCTATTTTTGAAGTGTTTAGGTCATGAAGGCTCTGCCCTCATGAATGAATTTATGCTGTTATAAAAAGACTTGATAGTGGGAGTTAATTTGATAGTCTCTCTTGCCTTTCCACTTTCTGCCACTGAGAATACAGCATTCTTCCCTTTCAGAGGATGCAGTATTCAAGGTGCCATTTTGGAAACAGCTCACATCAAATACTTTTGCCTTGATCTTGGATTTCCTTGCCTCTCAAACTGTGAGAAATAAATTTCTGTTCTTTATAAATGACCTAGTCTCAGGTATTCTGGTATAGCAGCAAAAAAGGACTATGACAGCATATAAAGGAACAGTGAAATTATAACTACTTAAAAGAACAAAATAAACCAACAGAAATTGTCCTTGACAGAGACCTAATGACAGGTCTACTAGACAAATAATTTTAAAATTGCCTTAAAAATGCTCAAAGAACTAATGAAAATAGGGAGAAAGTCAAGAAAACCATGTATGAACAAAATGGAATACCAATAAAGAAATTTAAAAAACTTAAAAAGTAACAAAAAAAATTCTGAAGCTGAAAAGTACAATAACACTTAGAAGAAAGGATTAGTGAGCTTGAAGAAAGGACAATTGAATTTATTGAGCATGAGAAACAGAAAGAAAAAAGATTGTAGAAAAGTGAGCAGAGTATAATGGGAATATGAATACCATAAAGAGGACTAACATAAGCATTGTGGAGTCCCAGAATAAAAGGCGGGGGGAGAAAATATTTGAAGAAATAATGGCCAAAAATTTTTCAAATTTGATGAAATAAATGAATATAAACATTCGAGAATTTCAATGGACTCCAAGTGGTATGAACTCAAAGAGACACACGCTAAGACATATTTTAATCAAACTCTCAAAAGACAAAGATAAAGAGAGAATCTTGCAAGGAGAAAGAGAAGAAATTCATCATATACAATAGGTCCACAATAAGATTATCAGCAGAATTTTCATCAGAAACTTTGCAAGCCAGGAAGCAAGTGAAATGATATATCTAAAGTGCCAAAAGAAAAAAATAAATAAATAAAAAACAAAAATACCCTGCCAACCAAGAATCCTATATCTGGCAAAACTATCTTATGCAATTTAAGTGACCAATATATTACACATAAACCTTTGCCTGCCACCCTGTCCCACCTGCACAGAAGGATGAACCCCATAACACTGACATTGAGCAGGCCCCAGGCAGGCAGAAAACACAAACAGCAGCCCCACTGCCCCACCCCACCCACACAGAGGGTAGGATCCTGCTCCACCAACACCAAGAAGCCTCACACAGTTTCCATGGAGGTGGCCCACAACAGCCAAACCACAGCTCCTACTGCTACAAGGATGGCTCACTGCCATGATAACATCCATGACCACCATGCAGGAAACCCATCACATATTTGAGTTCATTGACACTTGAGAGTCACTTGAGGAGTCTTAAAAAAGAGAAAGATATCTTTCTACTCAAAGTCCATTCCAGACTAATAGAAGAATCAACTGATCAACCAGATGACTAAACATCAATATAGAGATATTAGAAATTAAAAAAAGAACAAAACAAAAACCTCAGAAAATATATTGCCAAAGAAATTTAGTAACTTTCAAGTACCAGACCCTACAGAATGGGAGACCCCTGAAATGACTGGAAAAGATTTGCAAATAACTGTCTTAAGGAAACTAAATGAGATAAGAGAGGACTCAGTTAGACAACAGTATGAAATGAGAAAAAAATATCCAGGACATGGAGGAGAAAATTTACAAAGAGATTAATATCTTAAAAAGAATGTAGCAGAGCTCTTGGATCTGAAAGACACATACAACAAAATGAAAAACACAACCAAGAGCATAAGTAGAAGATTAGTATAAGCAGAAGACAGAATTTCCAAACTCAAAGATGGTCTTTAATGAAATATCTCAGACAGACCTAAAAAAGGTAAAAATAATTTTTTAAAAATGAAGAGCATCTAAGAGAGCAAGGAGATGACCTTAAGCCCACAAACATCTGAATCATGGATGTTCCAGAAGGCAAGGAGAAGGGTAAAAGCACTGGAAATCTATTCAATGAAATAAGTACAGAAAACATTCCAGGTATAGGAAGAGACACATACCTTCAGATCCAAGAAACTCAAAGATCCCCAAACAGATTCAATCCAAAAAGATTCACTCCAAGTCACATTATACGCAAACTGAAAAAGCTCAAAGACAAAGAGAGAATCCTAAAAGCAGCAACATAAAAGTATCAAGTCATTTATAAGGGAGCCCCCATTAGACTGAAAGCAGACTTCTCAACTAAAACTCTCCAGGTAAGTAGAAAAAGAGATGACATATTCAAAATACTAAAAGAAAAATACTGCCAGCCAAGAATACTATACCCAGCAAAGCTATCCTTTAGAAATTATGGAGAAATAGTATATTTTCCTGACAAATAAAAACTGCAGGAGTTCATCTCCACACAACCAGCCCTATAAGAAACTGTCAAGGGAGTCCTGCATCTGGAATTGAAAAACAATAATCACTACCATAAATGCACAGGAAAGAAAACAACCCACTAGTAAAATGCAAATGCAAATAGAAAGAAAAGAGAAAGTAAATATTACTATCTCAAAAGGAAAAAAAAAAAGCAAATATTGAAGATGAATAATAAAAGGGAAAGAAAGGAACAAAAGATATTTAAAACATCTAAACAAAAAGAAATAACAATAACTCTGAAATACAACCTTAAGTGTAAATGAATTAAACTACCCACTCGAAAGACACAGACTTACAGATTGGATCAAAAAGCTAGACCCAACTATATGCAGTCTTCAAGAGATTCACCAGACCTGTAAAGAGGCACACAGACTAATAGTGAAGGGATGGAAAAAAGAAATACCATGCAAAACTGAGCAGGAGTAACTAATCTGACATTGGACAAAACAGACTTTAAATTGAAAACCATAAAATGAGATAAAGAAGGCCACAATATAAGATAAAGGGATCTATCCAGAAAGAAGACATAACAATCATAAACATATTTGCACTCAATACTGGAGCACCCAGATACATAAAGCAAACACTATTAGAACTTAAGAAAGAGATACACACCAATACAATAATAGTGGGGGACCTGAACACCTCTCTGTCATCACTGGACAGATCATCCAGGCAACAAATTGATAAAGAAACACAGGTTTTAAAGTACACTTTAGACAAATTGGACCTGGCAGAACATTTCACCAAACAACTACAAAATATACATTTTTCTTATCAGCACATGGAATATTCTCCAAGATAGACCACATGCTAAGTCACAAATCATGTCTCCATAACTTTAAAAAAGATAAAAATGATCTGAAGTATCTTTTCAGAACACAAAGGATTAAATCTAGAAATTAACAACAAGCAAAACTCAGGACTGTATGCAAATACATGGAAATTAAACAATAGACTCCTGAATAACCTACGGGTTCAAGAAGAAATTAAACAGGAAATCAAAAAAATTCTAGAAAGAGTGAAAATAAAGAAATATCATATCAACACCTGTGGAATACTGCAAAAGCAGTACTAAGAGGGAAGTTTACAGGAACAAATGCTAATAAAAAAAAAAAAAAAGATTTCAAGTAAACAACCTCACACCATACCTCAAAGAACTAGGAAAACAAAAACAATCCAATCTCAAAATTGGTAGATGGAAAGAAATAATTAAGATCAGAACATAGCTAAAATGATTTATCTCTATAAATGATATGGAGACCCCAGAATGGTACAAAAGATCAATGAAATAAAAAGTTGTATGTGTGTATGTGTGTGTGTTTGAGAAGATAAATAAAATAGACAAATTGTTAGCTAGGTTAACAAAAAATAAAAATAAAAAGAGAGGAGAAAAGGCCCAAATAACAAAAATCAGAAATGAAAAAGGAGACACATAAATACAAAAAATCATTAGAGACTATTGCAAACAACTTTACATCGAAAAATTTGAAAGCCCGGAGGAAATGGATAAATTTTCAGACACATACAAACTACCAATACTGAACCAAACAGAAATAGAAAACCAGAGCAGACCAATAATAAACAATGAGACTGAAGCAGTAATCTGCAGTCTCTCAACAAAGAAAAGCCCTGGACTCAATAGTTTTATTGCTGAATTCTATCAAACCTTTAAAGAGGAATTAATAACAAATCTCTTTAAACTATTCCAAAAAATTGAAACAGAGGCCAATTTCCCATGAGGCCAGCCTCACTTTGATACCAAAATCAGGCAAAGATACAACAAATAAAACTATAGGCCAGTATCTCTGATGAACACAGATGCAAAAATTCTGAATAAAATACTAGCAATCAAAATATAGCAGCACATCAAAAAAATTATACTCCAAGATCAAGTTGTATTCATTCCAGGGATGCAAGGATGGTTAAACATATGCAAATCAATAAATGTGATATACCACATCAACAAAATCAAGGATGAAAACTATATGATTATCTTTACAGAGACAGAAAAAGCATTTGATGAAATTTGACATCCTTTCTTGAAAGATCCTCAGCAAATTAGGTATAGAAGGAAAGAAGCTCAACACAATAAAAGCCATTTACAACAAGCACACTGCCAATATCATCCTGAATGATGACATTCAGTTTTTCCCTTAAAAACAGGAACAAGACAGGGATGCCCACTCTCACCACTCTTACTTAAAATAGTACTGAAAGTACTAGCCACAGGAATCAGGCAAGAGAAAGAAATAAAGGGCATCCAGATAGGAAAAGATGAAGTCAAATTGTCCTTTTTGTAGATGACATGATCTTGTATATAGAAAAATGTAAAAACTCTACCAAAAAATTCTTAGAGCTGATTAATAATTTCCTTAATGTTGCAGGATATAAAACCAATGCCCCCAAATCTGTTGCATTTATATTCTCCAATAACAAACTAACAGAAAAAGAAATCAAGAAAGTAAGCCTCTTACAATAGCCACTTGCAAATTAAAATACCTGAGAATCTATTTAATCACTGAAGGGAAAGATCACTACAATGAGAATTACAAATCACTACTGAAAGAAATTATAGAAGACATAAAAAAAAGGAAAGACATCTCATGCTCTGGATTGGAAGAATCAACTTGTGAAAACATCCATACTACCTAAAGCAATCTACAGATTCAATGGAATCCCATCAAAATACCAATGAAATTCTTCACAGCACAGAAATAGAAAAAAAAATCCTAAAATTTATAAGGAACAACCAAAGACCCTGAATAGCCAAAGCAATCCTGAACAAAAAAATAAAGCCAAAGACATAACACAATCTGACTTCAACTTATAATACAAAGCTATAGTAATCAAAACAGCATGGTACTGGCATAAAAATAGATACTCAGACCAGTAGAATAGAATTTAGAACCCAGAAATCAACCCACATACTTACAGCCAACTGATCATTGACAAAGGCAACAAGAACATACATTGAGGAAAAGACTGCCTTTTCATTCAATAAATGGTGCTGGGAAAATCAGATAGCCATATGCAGAAAAAAAAGCTAGACCTACTCCTCTAACCATATATCAATATCAACTCAAAATGGGTTAAAGACTTAAGAATAAGACCTGAAACTATAAAACTATTGATGGAAAAAACATAGGGGAAACACTTCAGGAAGTAGGACTGAAAAAACCTTTAGGAATAAAAGCCCCAAAACACAAGAAACAAAAGAAAAAAATAAATGAATGGGACTATATCAAAGTACAAAGCTTCTGCACAGCAAAGGAAACAATCTGAAATAACAATCTACAGAATGGGAGAAAATATTTGCAAAATATATATCTGACAAGGGATTAATATGCAGAATATACAAGGAATTCATACAACTATACAGTAACAAACAAATAATCCAACTAAAAAATAGGCAAAGAAGCTGAATAGACATTTTTCAAAGGAAGACATACAAATGGCCTACGGTTACTTAAAAACATGCTCTACATCACTAATCAGGGAAATGAAAATTAAAACCACATTGAGATGTCATCTCACTCCAATTAAACTGGGCATCATCAAAAAGACTGAGAATTGAATACGTTTGGAGATCGTTGAGCTTCCTGGATCTGAAGATCTGTGATTTTTCCTATACCTGGGAAGTTTTCTGCCACTATTTTGTTGAATATGTTTTCAATGGAATCTCCATTTTCCTCCCCTTCTGGAATACCCATGACTCGGATATTTGAGCGCTTGAGGTTGTCTGATCTCTCTCTCAGATTTTCTTCCATGTCCTTGATTCTTTTTTCTTTCTTTTTGTCTGCTTGTGTTATTTCAAACAGCCCATCTTCAAGTTCAGAGGTTCTCTCTTCAACTTCGACAAGCCTGCTGGTTAAACTCTCCATTGTGTTTTTTATTTCACTGAATAACTTCTTCAGTTCAGCAAGTTCTGCTACATTTTTTTTCAGGACATTGATTTCCTTGTACATTTCCTCTTTCAGATCCTGTATACTTTTCCTCATTTCATCATGATGTCTAGCTGAGTTTTCTTGTATCTCATTCAGTTTCCTTAGAATTATCACTCGAAATTCCTTGTCAGTCATTTCAAGGGCTTCTTGTTCTATAGGATCTAGAGTTTGAGATTTATTAACTTTTGGTGGTGTACTTTCTTGATTTTTTGTATTTCTGGTATCTTTTTTTTGGTGTTTATTCATTGTGGCAGGGGGTTGCACAGACCACCGGTTTGAGACTAATGACTAACTAGGATGTTGCTGTGGTTGCCAATTTGGTATGGCTCCCGCCGTGACTGCTCAGTGGGCCTCTAGTGCCTTGTGTGTGTGGTTGCTTCGGGTCTTGGGCTTCTCCGGGGAGCCACCTTTCTGGTCAGCTTGCACTCTGCTGGGCTGGTGGATCACGTACCACAGGGTGTGTGATCTCTGTTGAGCTTTCACTTCCCGTGCAGGACTTCTCCCTGTTCCGTGTGCTCTGGCCCAGGCTGTTAGATCATGCAGTGGCGACCCCACCGGGTGTGTGGTTTCTGTCGAGTCTCCGCCTCCCTGGCCACACGTCTCTCCCCTCTGTGCGCACTGTGCTGGGCTGGGGCGTGTCTTCTGCACCCCTCGTGTATCAGCTGGGCCTTCAAGACCCTGCTCGGCACCGCCTCACCCAGGAAGTCTACCAGGTTTCTGCTAGGCACAGATCTTTCTCGGGTCTTGTTCACCTTTGTATCCCCCCGGTATAAACCGAGCCTAGCGCCCGCCTGCAGCCTGCTCTCTGGCAGGTTCAAGCGGACCTGGGAACTCTCCTACCACACTATTCCCAACCAGAAATTCGTTAGACTTTTTTCCAAACTGGTGGGCGCAGAGATAGTATCTGCCTCCCAGTAATAGGAAGCTTAGCCGGGGATGCCCCACGCCACCAGCCCTGCCAGAGAACTGGGGAGGGAGTGGGAGAGGAGGCCGGTCCGCAGGCTCCGGAAAGCCCTGCGCCAGGCCAAGCAAGTAGGAGGGCTCAGTGATGGCCGAGCAGGGCGGAGCTGCCCGCACCTGGGAAAATGGAGGCAGCACCGGGGCGGTGATATACAATTCAATGCAATCCCCATCAAAATTCCAAAGACATTTTTCTCAGAAATGGAAAAAACTATCCAGACATTTATATGGAACAATAAAAGACCACGCATAGCTAAAGCAATGCTGAGCAAAAAAAATAAAGCTGGAGGCATAACACTACCTGACTTTAAGCTATACTACAAAGCTATAATAACCAAAACAGTATGGTACTGGCATAAAAACAGACACACTGACCAATGGAATAGAATAGAGAATACAGAAATCAACCCACACACTTACTGCCATCTGATCTTTGACAAAGGCACCAAGCCTATTCACTGGGGAAGGGACTGCCTCTTCAGCAAATGGTGCTGAGATAACTGGATATCCATATGCAGGAGAATGAAACTAGATCCATACCTCTCACCGTATACTAAAATCAACTCAAAATGGATTAAGGATTTAAATATACACCCTGAAACAATAAAACTTCTTAAAGAAAACATAGGAGAAACACTTCAGGAAATAGGACTGGGCACAGACTTCATGAATACGACCCCAAAAGCACGGGCAACCAAAGGAAAAATAAACAAATGGGATTATATCAAACTAAAAAGCTTCTGCACAGCAAAAGAAACAGTTAAAAGAGTTAAAAGACAACCAACAGAGTGGGAGAAAATATTTGCAAAATATACATCTGACAAAGGATTAATATCCAGAATATATAAGGAACTCAAACAACTTTACAAGAAGAAAACAAGCAATCCAATTAAAAAATGGGCAAAAGAGCTAAGTAGGCATTTCTCTAAGGAAGATATACAAATGGCCAACAGACATATGAAAAAATGCTCAACATCACTCAGCATCCGGGAAATGCAAATCAAAACCACATTGAGATACCATCTAACCCCAGTTAGGATGGCTAAAATCCAAAAGACTATGAACGATAAATGCTGGTGAGGCTGTGGAGAAAAAGGAACTCTCATACATTGTTGGTGGGACTGCAAAATGGTGCAGCCTCTATGGAAAATGGTATGGAGGTTTCTCAAACAATTGCAGATAGATCTACCATATGACCCAGCTATCCCACTGTTGGGAATATACCCAGAGGAATGGAAATCATCAAGTCGAAGGTATACCTGTTCCCCAATGTTTATCGCAGCACTCTTTACAATAGCCAAGAGTTGGAACCAGCCCAAATGCCCATCATCAGATGAGTGGATACGGAAAATGTGGTACATCTACACAATGGAATACTATTCAGCTATAAAAACGAATGAAATACTGCCATTTGCAACAACATGGATGGACCTTGAGAGAATTATATTAAGTGAAACAAGTCAGGCACAGAAAGAGAAATACCACATGTTCTCACTTATTGGTGGGAGCTAAAAATTAATATATAAATTCACACACACACACACACACACACCCACACACAAAAAAACCGAGGGGGGGGGAAGAAGATATAACAACCACAATTATTTGAAGTTGATACGACAAGCAAACAGAAAGGACATTGTTGGGGGGGAGGGGGGAGGGAGAAGGGAGGGAGGTCTTGGTGATGGGGAGCAATAATCAGCTACAATGTATATCGACAAAATAAAATTTAAAAAAAAAAAAAAGACTGAGAATAACAAATGCTGGCAAGGTTATGTAGAGAGTAGAACTCTACCATACTGTTAGTGGGATTCTAAATTAGCACAACCATTATGGAAAAGAGTATGGAGGTACTCAAACAACTACAGATAGATCTTCCATGTGATCCAGCAATCCCACTTCTAGGTATATACCCAAAGGAATGGAAATCATCATGTCAAAGTGATACCTGCACTCCAATGTTCATCACAGCTCTATTTACAATAGCCAAGATATGGAACCAATCAAAATGTCCATTAATGGATGACTGGATTAGGAAAATGTGGTATATTTACACAATGGAATACTATTCAGCCATAAGAAGAAATGAAATTCTGCCATTCGCAGCAACATGGATGAGCTTGAAGAAAATCATGTCAAGTGAAATGAGTCTGGCACAGAGGGAAAAATACAGCATGTCCTCACTCATAAGTAGGTGCTAAGAATGATAGAAGGAAGGGAAGATAGGCCACAGTGGTTCATTGGACTTGCAGAGGGAGAGAACATACCTAGTTTTGTCAGGGGAGAGGGAGATGGCAGAGGGAGGTTGGGGAAAGTTGGGCAGGGGACACAGAGAATAATTTCAATTTGTGGTAATGGGCATGTTGAAAGCATTGATTTGATCATCACATCTTGGGCACAGATGGTGATGGTCATCTCTGTACCCCATGGATATGCATAATCAATAAAAAATAAATTAATTAAATAAAATAAAAATAAACATTTATTAGTTCATGTTTTGGACACAATGTATAAAGGTATAATTTTGTGATATCAATAACTGAAATGGTTAGAGATGTAGCCATAAAGGATCAGAGTTGGGTTTTTTAAATATATATATTATTGAAATTAAGATGGCATAAATTCAAACTAGAATGTTACAGCTTTAAGATTTTAAATGTAATCTTCGTGGTAACCACAAAGAAAATATCTATATAATATGCACAATAGTAACTACAAAAAAATCAGATAAATACAAAGGAGATATTAATTTAGTAAATGAGAGATAAAAAGCTCTAAAGCCTATAGAAAACAAATCACAAAATGATAGGAGTAAAGAGATAATCTCAGGCATTTAAAGCAGCTTTCTTTGTGGCTTGGCAATCAAAACTATATTTTGTAGTACTGTCTTGAATAGAATAGATACATTAAATCAAGTTTGTTATCATTCATATGGAAAGGAGAAAATATTAATAGCTGTTGTTGCAATATCATATTAGTTATCTATCTCCATCTTTATCTATAGACAGACAGATAGGTAGACAGGCAAATACAAGGGTACTTAAAAAGTTTGTAGAAAAATAGAATTAAAAATTATTACAATCTTTCCACAAACTTTTTGCAGTAACCTTGTAGAGATATATGTTTATGTGAAATGGCACAGAAGTTCTTTTCCTTTAAATGTTATCTCTAAAAGTCTTTTCAACCCTTTGCTACCAAAGTGTCTAGGAAACAGATTTCAGGTCCTCAAGAGGTCCACAGGAGGAAGAAAGTGTGTGGTTGAAGCTACCTCATTACAACTTCCAGCTCATACACAGATGATCATATAAAACTTTATGCAGGTTTCCATTCGAGTAAGTACACGTTATCTAGCAATGGTCATGGGCCTAAGATATTTTCCCAAGTTTATACAATGAGAAAACCAGTTCTCTAGCTAAAATATTTTATTTGGAAATAGCTAAGGAACTTACATGCGTTAGCCAAGTAGATATAATTCTGGGATTTAAAAAGTTTAGAACATTCTAATATTAGGGAAAAGATGACATTTTGGTTAAAAGATGACAGATAGATGGCTTGTGTGACCTTCCACTATGGTTAGAATACAGACAAAGCTTCCTACATTCCTAACACTTGCATGTGCAGTGTATTAATTAGTCCATTTCTGTTGCTTATAACAAAATACCTGGGATTGGGTGATTTAAAAGAAAATAGAATTTATTGTTTACAGTTTATGAGGCTGGTAAGTCTAAAGTCCAGGGAACACATCTGGTGAGAGCTTTCTTTGGTGGTGACTTTGGGGATGCAGGACATCACATTGCAAAATGGCAGAGCAGAGAGAGACCAATCTCTCATGTGCTCTTCTTTTAAAGTCCTCAGAACCATGCCCATGACCATCATTTTTAATCCACTCACTGTGGCATGGTCTTATAACCTAATCACCTCTTCAAGATCCTACCTTTCAATGACCATAGTAGGATTTCCCACCCTCAACAGTTACAGTGGGAATTAAGCATGGAATATATGAACTTTGGGGACACGGCATGTAGTATCCAACTCAACATAAAATTTGAGTAGTGACGCTGTAATTAAAGATCATAACCTTGATTCACTTGCTTTCCAGCTCATTTTAAAGGTCTGCCTGAGAAAAATTATATAAATGGAAATATCCCAAAGAACATGCTTCCCCTTTTCTCTTTTGGCTATCATAATTTTTCTATTCGAATCAAGCTACATTTAAACATTATGTATCTAGACTTCAGTAGCTGATTCCCCTGCAGAAATACATTTCTCAAGATAAAGTTTAGTGTAGAGCCTTAAAAATTTAGCATTGATATAAATAATGCCTATATAAAAAGATAGTTCTGAAATTTCTATAAGTGATGGTGAAAGATTTAATCATTTTCAGAAACTGCTCAGGGCTCTAATGAATGTGTGATTGTAGTCATTCATTGCCTTTATATTTATCATCCATTTAATAAGATGATTTAGAATTAAATCACTTGAAAAGTAATTCTTTCTTTTGAATAACCAGTATATTTGATCTGGACACTGAGGACTAGTGTGATTATTTTGCTTGCTACTGTTTCTAGATTTTAAACTTACAAGCCTTAACATATATGATTACAAAATATAGTAGGGTAAGCTATTTTAATAATTTTTGGAAGTAGAAAAATATGTATTATAAATAGAATTCAAATACTGAATTAAATGACAGAGCTGAATTAAAAATTGTAAATACATACAGAATATACATAAATTTTAAAATTTGTTTTTGGGAGCATAAAAAAGTATGTTCCATGATAACTTCCAAAAAGTTTATTATTATATTAGGGTCAGAATTGTGTCTGAAATCTTAACTACAGCATCGAATATACATGGTAGCCTTGAGTATTAAATTTTTTTAAAAATTTCCTTGGATTTCAGTGTATACCACCTTCATTTTAGCATTCTTTTGGTATTCTGCATTGCAAAATTACCTCTACATCTCCAGAATCAGGGTTTTTCACTGGAAAATGTGTGTAACTAAAGCTTTTATTTTATCATATAGTAATTTTCCTTCAGTGTATAATTTCTGTCTTGATATCCCTGGAACTCAGCCTTTAGAGATAATTCAATAAGTTGAGTAGATAATGTCCAAAAAAAATTATTTTCATCAATTCTGCTATTTTAATCTTTCTGAAAGTTCATTCCATAACAATGATAGTATATAAAATGTTAAAACTGAAGATTATATTCTTGCTATATTCAATGTATCTTTTGGAATTGCAATCATTTGAAGAGCATTTTTTTTCACAAAAATCACAAAAATTAGAGTTTCATAACAATTATATCAAGAAGTGATTTTAAGAAATTATTTTGCACTTTATCAGGAAAAACATTTTAAATATTTTCAGATGAAGCAGGAAGAAAACAGAATTGCAGGTCTTTTCTTGTGAACTCAATGCCCTTACTGAGGTAAATTTTTAAATGTGATTATCCAACTATAACATTAATTCAGAAGATAGCATCTCAGTAAAATATTACTACTATTAACAAATTTTTTTTCTTTGTCTTAAATTTGTAAAAACTGACCTTTTAATATTTGCACATACAGCGAAGCAACATTAATAATATAATGTACAAATCAGAATATTGACTCAAAAATCATAACATGAAATGAATCAAACAATATTACTTTGTGAATGTACAAAAATCTCTTATTGAAAAAATCCATTCTTTAGAAAAGTAACTTCCTTCCTCCCTTTCTCTCTCCTCTCTTCCTTCCTTTCTTCGTTCCTCCCAAAACTTCATTATATCCCATTGTGTTAATGCACCGAAATATACCTAGCTATTCTGACATCAATGAACCATCTATCCATTTTTAGCATTTTGTCACTATAAACAATGCAGCAAATAAATAATTGTACATATATCTTTAAGAATGGGTGGTTTATATCTCCATGATAGATTTCAAGGAGCAGGTTGCCAGGTCAAAGAGTATATATATTTTAATTTTAATAGTAGATGTTAACAGAATGTTTTCTAAAATGGTTGTAAAAAATTCACATTTCTACAACAATATATGCATTTTTCCTGCACTCCAGCCAGTAGTTGATGTTACTGGTTTTTAAATTATTTTTTCAAGTTTGATGGATATAAAGTGATAACTCATATAAATGTAAGTTGCTTTCTGACAAATAGTAAGTTTGAATATCTTTTTGTATTCATTTTCCACTTGAATGTGTTTTCTTTGATTCATTTTTTGATATAATTTCCATTGGGTGCTTTGTCTCCTTCTTGGAATTTGGTAAGAGCTCTTCACATATTGTAGATATTAACATTCTGTCCTCTGTGTTTCAAATATTTTTTCCAAGCACCTCTACTCTCCAAACAGATAGAAATATGTGAAATAACACTTCTAAATCTTGACGTTTCCTATTTACTTCTGAATCTAGCATTCAACATGTTCCTAAAAGAAAATACCCCTATAACGGTATGAAATTCCAAAAAGCAACGAGGTAGAGAATATTATCAACAATCAAGAAAAAGCCCCATGCTTTTCCTCCTGTACGAAAACATTATTATAAAAAAGGAATGAAATGGTAACAACACAGGGAGAATTTCAAATTTCTTGTTTGTTTTCAAAGAGAACTGTTCAGAAAGGAGGCACAGAACCTTGAAAAAAGAGGCTAAGGGACACCTGTGCTATGGAGCCAAATGAGATTCACAGAGAGAGACTCAGAAGACAAATTACAAGTTACAGTTTTATCTGGTCTGGCCTCCGTTGCTTTATCTTCCATTCTTACTTTCTACAGTAGTTCTTCAGGCTTATTTCCAAAGAATGTACCCCTCTACTAGTTGAAACAAAACAAAGCTAATTAGATTGGCAAAGTAACTTTGCTAAACATGTCTGTGTTCCTCTGTTATCGTAACTTGCAAAAAATACAAAATTTATACTGCCAAATCAATGGGTTTATGGAAGTGAAAGGAATTACTTTGGTATAAATATTATTTTATCTTTTTCGTGACCAGCACTCAGCCAGTGAGTGCACTGGCTGATTCCGAACCCACGGCGGGAGTGACGCCGCGCTCCCAGCGCCATACTCTCCCGAGTGCGCCACGGGCTCGGCTCCTAAATATTATTTTAAATGAAGTTAAACAATTCACAAAGAAACAGTACCAGGTTAATAAATGGTTTAGTATATGTAATTTTTGTTTTCAATTATATATATGTATATATATGTATACACAGACACATAAACACAACCATATGTATATGTATAAAATATCCCATTTGAATGTAAAAATAAGTCCATGAAGCAGGTAAAGCAGAAATTAAAAGCCTAAGTTTAAAATGGAGAACAGATATGTAAGTTCAGAGAGGTGAGTAGTCTGATAAAGACAGTGAGTAATAGCCTAGACCAGTGCCCCAGACTTCTTCCAGTAACTGATTCTGTGTTCTATGCATTAAAGATCATCAAGTTATCACAGAAATATGGAAACTGAAAATATTTCTTGGATTACAAAAAAGTAGTTCTTTTTTTGTCTCTTCAGGAGAAACATTTCATAAAATTGCTTAAAATTGATAATTGTTATTCATCTAACCAGATTAGGCATTTTTCATTGCAATGATCCAGTTCTGGTATTTTAGTTTTTCAGGTCACTTGTGCAGAGAAGTGATTAAATTTGCTTTATCCACAAAGAATAACACAATTTGGTTACTGTTCTCCCACCAATTTATATTTCTGCTTCAGTCCTGAAATTACCTGTATTTATTTTGTTTAATTTGGCTCTTTGCTCATTAAAAATAATAGAGATAAAAAAGAAGAAATGACACCAAGCAAAGATTCACAATGTCTTTGAAAATGGAAAAACCTTTTTTCTTTTTGTGTTTGTTATCCTCTACCTCCACTGGCTTCAAGTAGATTCAGTCTCTGAAATTGGATGGTCAGGGCTAAATTCCTGATTTAAACATTTACTTGCTATGTGACATTGGGCAAGTTATTTAAACCCTCTAATTTTTGGCTTTATCATCAATAAAAATTCACACGAAATGCCATCAACCTCATTAGTTGCATTATTAGTCCCAGATCCAATTACTGTACTACCTCTAATTATTATTACTGTTGCTAGAATTCATGGTGCTTAAACTATCGAAACTAATATTTTAGGATGAGCAAATATACCTTCATTCCTTATTGTGCTGATCTTCCCTCCCATTTAAAAATTTGTTTATTAAATTGATAAATATTAATGATAGTCACTCCTAGTTAATATGCAGAAAAACCATTAAAGTGCTAATGTTTTTACTCTTATGTGCCCATAAGGTCAAGTGCTAGTCTTTTTTAAGTATGTCAAGAAACTTAAATATCCCAGACTTTAGTTTAATATTAGAGTTTTATTATGAATAGTTTTTGTTTAAGCCCTTATTATGCCAATAATGGATCATCAAGCATAGGATTAACTTGAAGAGTGTTATAAGAAATCCCGTTATTTGATCTTCCCATGTCCATCGTGCAGTGTGTACTTGAAATTCATTTAGAGATTTTGGGGTACATAATTACTAAAAAGAATTACTGCTTCACCAACATAAGCTCATTTTCACAAATGATTCTATTTGTTACTGCCAGTAAATTTTTTAAATGCAGAAGGATTTCATCATGATTAGGGTTTCTGGAAGTTGTTTGCTAATCACAAAGGTGAAAGAGAGTATAAATCACGCTTTTCTAAGGAAAATCAAATTATTAAATAATTATGTACAATCATACATATGAAATTCATTATAACTCATCTCTCCTATTGTAGCCTGTCTATGAGAATATAGATTCTCAAGTGATGCCATCAAGATGGCAGAATAGATGATTCCCAGTGTCACACCTTCCCACAAGTAAGCAATTTACAGCTATTAAAAAGCAAAGACTGCCAACCTGGAACCACTGAAGCTAGGAGAAGAGGAGAGGAGACCTGTGGAGTCTGTGAAGGTGTGAGAGGGTGTAGGGATGGTGCCCACTCTTCTGAGGCAGCCTGATACAGAGGTGGGGACTAACTGTTAAACACAGATTGATGAGGCAGGAAAAAGCTGAAGTATCCTTTGCACAAACCTGCTTGGACGCTGCAAGGGAGAGGAGAAGTTCAGAGCATGTCATACCAGCCCATAGGCCATAAAGATCACTGCCAGTTTTCCCCTGAACCCACATAGGAGAAAGTGGCCACAACCAACTGAAGAAAAGAATCACCCAGAGGCTGGTGAGTTATTGTGAGGAACAGGCCTACCCCACAGGAAGCGGTGCAGGGCAACAACTGACCCACCAGGAGAACATTGGGCACAGCATGGGTAGCCACTCACAGTGTAAATTGGTCAGGGCAATAGAACTGCAGGGGGCTCAATCTTCAAGAAAGACTCCCTCCATCCCAGGCCAGAATTTCCATACAGCCCAGATCTAGAAGTGATTAATGATCTGTACAAAAAGCCATCCCAAGAGAATCAGCGGCAAATTGCAGTCTCCTCAAATGCCTAGGCACTAACATAAAGACACAAAAATCTAGAAAGAACAGAGAAATATGTTGGCACTAAATGAAACAAACAAAGCACTGGCAATGGATGCAGAGGAACAGCAAACCTACAAAATATCTGACAGAGAATTCAGAATAAACCTCTTAAGGATGTTCATGGAGTCACAAGAAATTACAGATAGAAGATTAAATGATATCTGGAAAATAATTCAGGAGAAGAATGAGAAACTTGACAAAGGAATAGAATCAATTAAAAAAATAGAAATTCTACAAATAAAGAATGCATTATTTGAAATGAAAAACTTGATAGAAAGCTCCAACAGCAAACTTAATCAAACAGAGGAAAGAATCGGTGAGCTCAAAGATAAAACACGTGAAATTATCCAATCAAAGGAGCAAAAAGAAAAAAATGAAACCGAAATAGAGCAAATATGTGACTCCCTCAAGCAAAATAACCTCAGCATAACTGGCGTACCTGAAGGAAAGGAAAAAGAAGGAGATATGGGAAATATATTCAAGAATATAATGGCTGAGAATTTCCAAGTATGGAGGAAGATGACAGGAAGCTCAGAGGCTGCTAGTCAAATTCAATCCAGGAAGGAAAGCCCCAAAGCATGACATAATCAAATTATCAAACACCAAAGACAAAGAGAGAATACTGAAAGCACCAAGAGAAAAGAAACACATAACATTCAACACTGTTCCAGTACATCCCTCAGTGGCTTTCTCGGTAGAAACCTGCAGGCCCGAAGAAAATGGGATGATAGATTCAGAGAGTGGAAGGAAAAAGACAGTCAGCCAAGAACGCTGTATCCAGCAAAACTAACCTTCAAATGTGAAGGGGAAATAAACTCTTTCCTAGACAAACAAAAGCTAAGGGAATTTATCAACACTAGACCTTCCTTACAAGAAATGCTAAAAGGAGTTCTTCAGCTTGAAAGGAGACAATGCTAAGAAGCAGCAAGAAAACATTTGAAGGTACAGAACTCATTAGTAATTTAAGTTCACAGGCAAACTTAGAACACTCCAATGCTATAAAGGTGGTGAATGAACTGCTAACATCCTTAGTTTGAATACTAACAAGACACTAACACTTTCTCTTATAACCATATAAGAGAAAGACAATATTAAAATATGTATTTTGACACCACAAATTGTCAAAAAGTGGAGGGAATGATGCCAAAGCATACAGTTGGCTTTGTTTTTTCTTCTATTTTCTTAGATATCAAAAATAAGTTATTAGTCTAAAATAATTTGTTATAACCATAAAATGTTTTTTGTAAACCTCATGGTAACCACAACACAAAAACTTAGAAGAGACATACTAAAAATGAATAGCCAGAAAATAAAATTTAATGCTAGAGAATATCATTCAATCACTAAGGAAGACAGTAAGTCCAGAAAAAATGAAAAAAGGATCTACAAAACAACCGGGAAAAAAAAAATAGCAAAATGGCAGTAACAAAGCCCTATATAATATCAATAATAACCCTAAATGTAAATAGATTAAATGCCCCAATTAAAAGACACAGAGGGCTCAGTGGAGTATAAAACAAGAACAAACAGTGTGCTGCCTAAAAGAAACTCACTTCACCTATAAGACACACACCAGCTGAAAGTGAAAGGATGGAAAAGATATTTCATGCAAAAGGAAACCAAAATAGAGCAGGAGCAGCTATACTTATACCAGATAAAATAGAGTTCAAGCCAAGGATAGTAAAAAAAAAAAGATAAGGAACATCATTATGTAATGATAAAGGGATCAATTCAACAAGAGGATATAACAATTCTGAATATAAACCGACCCAGCTCTGGAGCACCTAGTTATATAAAGCAATTACTATTGGACCTAACAGGAGAGATTGACTCCAACATAATAATAGCTGGGAACTTTAATAACCCACTTTCAGTAAAGGACAGACCATCCAGACAGAAAATTAACAAGGAAACATTGGAATTAATCTCCACTATAAACCAACTTGACCTACGGATATTTATGAACATTTTATCCAGCAGCTGCAGAGTACACATTCCTCTCAGCGGCACATGGAACATTCTCTAGAATAGACCATATGTTAAGACATAAAATGTCTCAACAAATTTAAAAAAATCAAAGTCATATCAACTACCTTATCCAACCACAATGAAGTAAAACTAGAAATCAACAACAAAAGAGACACTAGAATCCACACAAATATATGGAAATTAAATAATATGCTTTTAAAATCAAATGGATCAAAGAAGAAATCAAGAGAGAAATTTAAAACTTCCTGGAGACAAATAAAAATGAAAACACAACATACCGGAATATGGGATAAAGTGAAAGCAGTTCTAAAGGGAAGTTTATGCCAATAAATGCCTACTTCAATAAAGAAGAAAGGATCCAAATAAATAACTTAATGTTTCACTTCAAGGAACTGGAAAAGCAAGAACAAGCCAAACCCAAAATCAGTAGAAGGGGAGAGATAACAAAGATCAGAGCGGAAATAAATAAGAGATTTAAAATAAAATACAAAAGATCGATGAAACAAAGAGTTAGTTTTCTGAAAAGATAAACAAAATCAATAAATCTTTAGCTAGATAAATGAAGAAAAAAAGAGAGAGAGAAGACTCAAAATCAGAAATGAAAAAGGAGACATTACAACTAATGCTGCAGAAGTGCAAAGAATCATAAGAGAATACTACAAACTATATGTGAATAAACTGGAAAACCTAGAATAAATAAATATGTTTCTGGACACATGCTACTTACCAAA
The DNA here is from genome assembly GCF_027409185.1 of Cynocephalus volans. NCBI lineage: Eukaryota > Metazoa > Chordata > Mammalia > Dermoptera > Cynocephalidae > Cynocephalus > Cynocephalus volans. Next base: position 78,729,787 of record NC_084468.1, on the reverse strand, counting down.
ATTGAATCATGAAGAACTAGAAAACCTAAACAGACCAATAACATGTAATGAGATTAAAGCAGTAATAAAAAGTCTTCCAACAACAAAAAATCCCCAGGATCACTTGCCTTCACTGCCCAATTCTACCAGACATTTACAGAACTAATACCAATTCTTCTCAAACTCTTCCAAAAAATTGAAGAGGAGGGAATACTGCCAAACTTATTCTCCAGTATTACTGTCATACCAAAACCAGAAAAAGACACAACAAAAATGTGCAGACTAATATTGCTAATGAACATAGAAGGGAACAACCTCATTCTCAACAAAATGCTAGCAAACAGAATCCAGCAACAAATTAAAAAGCTCATTCACCACAATCAAGTGAGATTCATCCCAGGGATGCAAGGATGGCTTGACATACACAAATTTATAAACATGATATATCACATCAATAGAATGGAAGAAAAGAACCATATGAAAATTTCAATAGATACAGAAGAAACATTTGATAAAATCCAACACCCATTCATGATAAAATCAATCAAGAAATTAGGTACAGGAGGAATATACTTCAACACAATAAAGACCATATATGACAAACCCATAGCAAGTATCAAACCCAATGGACAAAAATTGAAGGTTTTTCCTGTAAGATCTGGAACAAGACAAGATGCCCACTTTCCCCACTCTTGTTCAACATACTACTAGAATTTCTAGCCAGAACAATAAGGCAAGAGAAAGCAAAAAAGAACATTCAAATTAGAAAGCAGGAAGTCAAACTATCCCTATTTGCAAATGACATGATCCTATAAACAGAAAATCCTAAAGATTGCACACAAAAATAACTATAATAAATTAATTAAGTGGCAGAATACAAAATCAATAGCCTTCCTATATGCCAATAATAAATAGCAGAAGAATAAATCAAGAAAGTAAGCCCATTCACAATAGCTACCCCCAAAAAATGGATTGCCTAGGAGTAATGAAGGAGGTGAAAGATCTCTACAGCTATAAAACACTGGTAAAAAAAATTGAAGACACAAATAAATGGAAATCTATCCCATGTTCATGGGTCAGAAGAATTAACATCATCAAAATGTCCATATTACCCAAAACAGTCTATACATTCAACACAATCCATATCAAAATACCAATGATCTTCCTCACAGAAATAGAAAAAACAATCTTAAAATCTGTACTGAACCACAAAAGACCCTGTATATGAAAAGCAATCTTGAGCAAAAAGAACAAAGTTGGAGGCATCACACTTCCTGACTTCAAAATATACTATAAAGCTATGTAACCAACAGAGCATGGTAGCATTATAAAAACAGACAAACTGACTAATGGAATAGAATAGAGAGACTCAGAATGAATCCACACACTTACAGCAAACTGATTTTTGACACAGGTGCCAAAAAATATGCAATGGAGAGCAGAGACCCCTCTTCAACAAATCATGCTGGGAAAACTGTATATGCACATGCAGAAGATTGAAACTAGACCCTTATCTCACACTATACGAAAAAAAAAAAAACTCAAAATAAATCAAAGACTTAAATTTAAGACCCAAAACTATGAAAGTACTAGAAGAAAATACAGGAAAAATGCTACAAGAAATGGGAATGGGCAGTGCTTTTTTGAGCAAGACTACAAAGGTGTAGGCAACTAAAGCAAAAATTCATAAATGGGACAATGTCAAACTAAAAAACTTCTGCACAGCAAAGGACATGGTCAAAAAATGAAGAGACAACATACAGAATAGGAGAAGGTGTTTGCCAACTACATGTCAGACAAAGGGATAATATCCAGAATGTATAAGGAACTTGAATGACTCAACAATGAGAGAACAAATAACCCAATTAAAAAATGGTCAAAGACCTGAACAGACATTTCTCAGAAGAAGACATACAAATGGCCAACAGGCACATGAAAAAAATGTTCCAATCACTAATCATCAATGGAATGCAAATTAAAACCATAATGAAATATCATCTCACTCCATTTAGAATAGATATTATCAATAGGGCAAAAAATAACAAATGCTAGGGAGGATGCCGAGAAAAAGAAACTCTTCTACATTGCTGGCGGTAGTGTAAATTGGTACAGCCACTGTGTAAAACAGTGTGGAATTTCCTCTGAGAACTAAAAATAGATCTACCCTATGACCCCATTATCCTATTACTGGGTATATACCGAAAGGAAATGAAATCACTATATCAAGAAGACTTCTGCACTGCCAAGTTCATTGCAGCACTATTCACAATAGTCAAGATATGGAATCATCCTAAATACCCATCAATGGATGAATGGATTTAAAAAACTGTGGTTTATATACACAATGGAATATTACTCAGCTATTTAAAAATGTGATATACTATTATTTGCAGCAACCTGGATAGAACTGGAAACCATCATGTTAAGTGAAGTCAGGCACAAAAATACAAATACTGCATTATATCATTCATGGAGAAGTAAAGAGTGGAAGTAAAGAATAGAATAATGATTCCCAGAAGTGAGGGGGGAAGAGGGGGAGGCGAAAAAGTGGACTAATAGATACAAACTTATGCTAAGTGAATCATTGTGCAGTATATGTATGTATTAAAACAACATACTGAACCCCACGAATATGTACAAGTAAACATTAAAATGTTTTGAATAAAATAAAAGAAAAAGAGAATATACACTCTCTATCATCAAGTAATAGAAATTATATTTTAGTGGCAATTATTATATTGAAGGTCTCCCTTCTGAAACACCTTTATAAACAAAAACACATTATTTGACAGTTGAATCCTATATATATATATATATTGCGAAATTTAAAAGTTTCAGTTATTTTAGAAACAAAAAGGAAAGAAGAGGAATATATTTTTAAATGTCTGAGGAAAAGAAACGAAGGAATGAAAATTTTAACATTTAGTTTTTATTAGGGTTATACATATATGCATATTTTAAAATCTTATATGATGCCTCTGTCTTACATAAAATGGTATAATCACTGCCATCTACCTTTCTCACTAAGTCATTCTGGTAGTTATTTTAATCAAGTGGAAGATAATTAATATTCATAGAAATAAAATGAAACCTTTTGTATGTTTCTTGATGGATTTGATTTAAATGAATTGGAGAAAAATTTGATATATATTACTTTAATATAATTTAAGTTTCCTGAGGATTTAAGCTTATTTTCTGAAGAATATTTATGCATGGTTTAAATAAAATTTAGGTATCTCCTCACTATATGCTTAAATGCCTTTTATTGGACACCCACATACATCTTCTAAAAATGGTCTTTGAGGAACTACAGTTATACAGTGATTTTTCTATCAAAAGCTAAAATCTCACCCATAATCTCAGTAGTGAACCAAATCCAAGTTCATAAAGGAAATCTGAAGTCTAAATGTCAATACTAATTATGGAGGAGCAGGAGTGGGGTTATATATGGAAAATAGCCAAGAATTAAAAGCCATGGAATCCAACTGGTAGAAAGTGAAAAGTAAGTGGGAAAGAGAATAGGCAGTTTGCTTGAACAATTGTGCTTGAAACTTCTATTGCTGACTAAGTCAAGATGTATGGCTTATTTATTCTGGTTTAGAGAGTCGGAGAGCTGGAACATTATTTTTCAGGTTTTTCCATTTAATTCTTTTACATATATATTTAAATAAATAGGTATTGAAAAGGGGAAGCTAGAAAGCTAGGTAGAAATCATGTTTTATACACATGCTTTTGATATATATAAATAAATATTTTATACATATGATTTTGTTAGCAAACTGGGACTTTATAAAACCAAAAGGTAAATATCACCTCACTGCAACTCTCCCTTTACTTCTCAGTGGTCTCCAAGAATGTTCATGCTTCAGCTTACCCACATTTCACAGCATTCCTTGCCGTTTGTTGGAGCCATATGACTGAGTTCTAGTCAATATGATTAGGATAAAAAGATGTACAATTTTTAGCCCTGGAACTTAAAAACATAACACCTTCTCCCTGTTCCTGAACCACACAAATATTAGAAGGAATATGTTCCAGTGCCACAGCTACCAAGAAGAGGAGATCTGGTTCATACATGTTGGACTTAGTGCGAATGAGAAATAAACCTTTCCTATACGAGTTCAGGACCATGATTTTTAGCTTTGAATCTTACCATCTGAGTAAAGAAACAATGAAAAGGGAAGAAAGTAAACAGTGTTGCAAAAACATCAATAAAAAGGAGAAAAGTAGTTCTAATTAAATAATTAAATCTTATAATTTTTAAATTTAATTTCTCAGAACTGCTAAAAATAAAAGAAAAGCTGCTAGTATCATGAAGCCATAGAAACTGCAATAATTTTGTGAAAACGAAAAACCATACATACACAGAACATTTGATTTGTTACATCTAGGAGTTCGTATCTTAGTTATAGCCTATAGTATTTGAATAATCAAGGGTGACAAAATTAACTTTGGACTGTAATTAAAAATCATCAAAAGAGTAGGTAAAATATGTAGGTAGACTGGACTAGTCATCTCTCTACAAGTGCCTGTTTTTATTATACCCCAAGGTTGCACATTTTTTTTCTTGTCTTGTCTAACTCTAAAATGGAAAGAATTTGGAGAAAGAGACCCACCAGTTCAAACGATTTCTTCTATTTTCTTAGTAAAGGTTTGAATTTTAACAATTCTGTCATTTCTGTTTATTTTCTGAAGCCCTCCTTTCCAGAGGACTCTGGCTCCATTATGGATGCTAGGCCACCTGCTGGGATTTTACCGCAGGACTGAATTGCACAACCAAACATGTGGCTTCATTGTTACCTAGACCCCAAACTGTTTTCCTTGGTGCTATCCTTCATTTTACTAGTTATTTACTTAGTAAAGGAGTGTTGCATGTGTAAAAACATCTTTATTTTACCCTCACATTGATAGATTACCTGGGTGTAGAATTTAGGTAAATTATAATATTCTCTCAGAACTTTAAACATATTGTCCACTGTCTTCTTGTATGTAGCTTTCTGATGAGAATCTGATGCTAGCTAGAATTATCCTTCTTTTTCAGGTGAATAATTTTTCTTTGTTATGAAAGCTCTTTCTGTTTTATTGTCCGCAATTTTACGATCATATAGTGAACTGTATATTTGATTGGGCTTATCAATTTGAACACTATAAATCCTAATGAATCAAATTTGGACCCTGCTGAGTTATCTTCTGTTTATTTTGTATTCTCTCTCATTGCTTCTTTCTCTTCTCTCTAGGAGGAGGATTTTTCTACTTTCAACACTTTAAGAAATAATTTGAGGTCTTTTTTAAAAATTATTTTTCAGACATTTTCCTGTTTCCATGATTGTTTTATTTTCACAACATTTTTCTTTTAATGAATGCTTTATCTTCTAGTATTATAACTGGCTACTACATAAAAACCAGTTTTTAAGTTACTGTCTTTATTTTCTTTGTTTATTTTTTATTTTTTATTCATTTCTTTTGGGCCTTTGCTTTCATGTTGCTTTCTGATCTCAAGTATTAGGTGATACTCGGTTGCCCATAGACATTTAATGAGGAAGCAACAAAAAGCTGTTTGGGAGCTCTGTATAAGATTGTTAGGATGGCTGACTGGACGGGAGAATGACTTTGGTCATTGAGAAAGAAACCAGATCTTTTTGTTTTTAATTTTGAGGAACCCCAAAATGCGAGAATGTAAAGTTCTTTGTTTTCAAGAATACTTTGTTAGCTGCTCTCAATCTTCTCAGATCATTTATCTATCTTCCTTCAAAAAGTAACCTCTTCCTTTCACATACTTGATTTTTCCTCCAGTGTATTAGATTCCTGACTGCTAGAAATTCAGTCCTCCTAGTAGGAGGACCAATTGTTCCAAAAATAGCCTTTCAATAAACATCCTTGTTTACAGTCTCATGTCTTACTACTGATCACCTTCAAACCCACAGTTTCTCAATCACATGATTTTCTGGGGGTCTACATAATAGGTTATTTCTTTCTCAAGCTGCATGCTACTCGGCCTGTATAACAAGCTGCCAGTGTTCCTCACTAATTCATCAGTTACCACTCTTCAATCCCTTTCCATCCTGTAGAAATATATTGAAATCGTAGAGGATATTGCTGAGGATACTTGACCACTTTATTGCCTTTGTGGGATTATACCCTTAAAAAAATTCTTTTGCTGCCATTTCAATGGGGTCTTATGAGGGGAGGCAAAATTTAAAAACCTATATGATCAACAGAAAGTCCCCAGAATTCCAAATTTCTTGCAGAAATAATTGATTGGGTAATAATAACACTTACTAATGTAGTAATGCAGGAAAAGGAGCAGATTTTAGATGGGAGGTTATGTACTGAATATTAGTGAAAGACTGAGGTTATCTTTAAATCCTTATCAATGCATGCACAGACATGCTTTGATAAACCAAATAGGGAGACTTCTAATCAACTTTACCTTTAAAAGCAAGCGCTTTTGCAAAAGTAAACAAAAACCACCGTAAAAATTAAGGCAATATATTTTTCTTTCTCCTGGTTTAGATTCTGTAACTGAATGGAAAAAAAGATCAATTAACACATCCAAAGGAAGATCATGAATAGTTTCAAAAAGATATTTTCTGATAAACAAAGAACTAAGAAGTGGACCTCAGATGTGACTATTTCAATCAGTGAAAGAATGTCTGCTCATCCTCAGGAGCTTGGCAAGAATCCATACTGCTTTTCAAGTACTTAAAGTATATGAAGATTCAGGAACAATAATTTATGTGTACTAAAACAGATTGTTTGGTCCTTAGTTAAAACAGCTGGAATTTAATTTGCTGGAATGTGAGTCAGGCATTTTATGCTGGCAGAATTTGTTCTGCTTCATTTGTGAAGGTATTTATACTTTTTTTTTTTTTTTAAACAAGTAAACCTTCAACACCTGGCTGCTGTCATGTCAAACTGAAGTCCTACAACTGATGACATTGTCCATATCTGGGGATATGCTGTGCAAAGTCATGGGGATTCTTCGCTTCTAATTATCTCCAAGTGATGCATGTCTCTTTCATAGTTAGAACTAAGTATCCGAAATGAAGAATGTTTTTCAGAATTTCTTTCTCCAGTATAACCTACAAAGCAATGCTAGCTCACAGGAAAAAAAAAAAAAAAAAAAGGAATGTAGAAGAATATAGAACAAGATTTTCTCACATAATTTACCATTTCTAAGGCTATTGAACTGTCACTGACCAAAATGAATAATGTGGGGAAGAACAATACAGACAAAAAATCAAGCAACTCTTTCAATAAAATTCAAATGATACACATAAAATCCTTCGAAGGTAGAGATGAGAGCCTTGGACCCGTGGTGGCATGAATTGATTACATCAGGTGAAAGAAAAATTGTGTAACAAAATCCATTCTTTTTCTGATCCTTCTCCCCTAGTGCATTTGAGACTCTGCTGCCAGATAAAATTCCCCCACAAATAATGTTTTTTAAGTATGTCTCTCACCTCTTCAAATACCCTAGAAAATACAAAACTAGCTGTGAAAGCTTTCAGGAATCTGGCTCCATCCTGGGTTCCTAATAATATATCCTTCTGTGAATTCTGTTTCTCTCAGCATGAAAATCAGTTTCTCCTGAACACCTTTTGTCTCCTGTTTGAAAAACTTGGCTTTTTTCCTTCTACTTGATTAACCTATCAGTTCTCTGCCTCTAAACATTCCCACCAATAAGCCCCAACACAGCCTGCACTGCACATCTTTTGTGCAAATGTTTCAATCATTATTTATAGTTCTCCTTGCTCCTTAGGGTGCCTTTTCTTCCTTTGGAGTCTAGACTCTGTTAATACTTTGGATATAATTTGGGATTATATCCTTCCCTACAATACACACTCAGTATAAAGTGTTTGGTATGAAATATTAGCTCTTCCTGGTGTGTCAAATCAGCAATTCTACTCGACTTCTTTATTGAACATTACTATTTGGCTATTACTATATTACCTATGCTTCAAAAATCAGTAATTCTAAAAAGACAGTTTCTTTTTAAATTTGTTTTAAAGTTTCTTTTGATTTAAGGACTAGAATAATTGAACAACCAAAATATCTAGAACATGGATAGTTCATGGGAAGTATTAATGCTATTATTTTTAAATATGCCATTTCTGCTTAAGATATTCTTACACACAGCACTTTATCTGTGACTGGCCTAGATATCTGGAGACACATAACCATGAGCAAGTAGTATTTAACTACTCAAGCCTTGATTTTGTTACTATAAAGTTGTATTCCTCCTTTATTCCTTTCTTCATAATAAATTCAACTTGCATCAAAGAATCAAACATAAAAGTTGAAATCATAAAATATTGGAACAAAACAAGTTTTTAAAATTTTTTAAATCTTGGAGTAAAGCAGACCTTTCTATGCACAACAGACATAGATGACAAACTAAACTGACTATGTAAATATTTTCCAAATTTTTAACGTATGCATACCCTTCAGTATATTGATTCTACTTTTAATAATTGTCTTTATAGATACAATTGCTCAAATATATGTTTGTGTGTATGTTTGAGTATACACATACATTACATATGTGCATATTATATATACATATATAATTCTACATTTAAGAATTTCCGTTACAGATACAACACTCAATTGTGTATATATATATATATAGACATTTTAAATATATATATATATACACACACACACTATGACAATACATGTATGTGTATGTATGTAAACACACACACACTTTTTTTGCAGCATTTTAAAAAATAGTAACATTTAAAGAATGGAAATAACCTAAATTCTCAAGAATAAGGAACACTGAAGTATAATTGTATCATTTCCATATAATCAACCGTTACACAGCTATTAGAAAAAACAAGGTAGGCTTAATGTACTGATATTGGAGAGGTGTCCAGAACACATAAGAAAAAAACAGAATGTCATATACTAATACAACTTTTGCATAGAACAGGATCCATGTCGGCCTTAACAGATATGGAAATGATTGTTGGCTGGCATTAAGAAATTATAATTTTTAAAGCTGCAGCCGTTCCTAAGATTAGCCTGTGTAGAGTTCGCTAATCAACCTAAAATTCTTCAGGGTTGCCTTTTGGCCAGCCCTAGTTTTGATTTCACTATGTCCTCTTTCTGATCACTGCAAGACCTTTAAATCTCATCTTTCCCTTCACTTCTTTAATGAAACATTTCTCCTATGTCATCCACATTTTCACTTCACACTGTTATTTGAGCAAAGAGACATAAGATAGAATCTATACAATAAATTTAGAATAAAAAGTGATAAAATATGCAAGGATAAAATTTGCCTTACTTTACGTGGGTTAATCCAACAATGTTGGAATCGAATCAAATGCTAATCCATGATTAAAAGACATACTAAGGATGCAAAATCAAGTCCAATGTCCATGATCATCTTTATCCCACTGTAATTAATTTTGTTTGTAATATTTTGTTCTTTATTTATCCCACTTAATTAGAACAAGAAATTATTTCAACTACCTCTGGAATTAAACGTCTATTTGTAAGAATTTTACTCTATTCACATGAGTTTTTTTTTTTTTTTTTTTTTTTTGGCCCTGGACTTTTTTAACCTTCTGCTAATTGCATGTTTGTAGTCTTAGCTATGGAACTTTAGCTACTGTTTTGAACCTCTCACTTAAAACATGGTATCCTTTAATTATATATTCTTATCATGGGGCCTCAGGAATCAGTGTGTCATCTTTCATTTATAAAGGATTCAAATGAGCAATGCTTCATTCTTGACTATATAGTTCTTTAGTATAAATGAAATGTAATAGAAATTTATTACACCAGAAATCAACTTCAGACATTTAACAAGGACAATCTGTACTGCTCATGCACATAGAGGCAATGAATTCCCTCGTTATGTCAATGCTAGCAATCGGCCCTCTCAGCTTGGCTGGTGAAGACCCTCCTATGGACAGAGTGCCTTTCAATTGACATTATCTCTACGATATGGTTGTCGGGTCCCCAAATAAGGAGTTGAAACATTGAAATATATTCACTTATTTTCCTAATTACAAAAGTAACACATGTTCATTGTAAATCTGATACGTATACAGAATGGTTTAAGAAAAATAATCTTCATATTTCCACTATCCAGACATATGTCTGTTGTATATTTATACATATTTCACGAAAATGACTTCATTGTAAAAATAACATTCTAAAATTTCCATTTTTTGTACTAAAACATATGTATTCAGTAATTATTTATTAAATAAAGAAATGATAACATTCATTTCTTCAAATAGTGTGCTTTTTAAAAAATAAATCAATAGATTAAGGGATTTATAAATATATGCATTTTAAAATATGCACACGTATCTTTCCCCATGGAGTCATCTTTCTTTTCATTTTCATGGGAAATACAGCAAAGAATCACAGAAGTGTTAAAATAGGTTAAAAGAAGAGGTGAATTAGAAATCAGAAAGGAGGGGGAAGAGGGACAAGTGGAAACATAAAACAAGGTATGAAAGAAAAGTTTGGTGCTAAAGCAAAGGAAAATGAAGCCCAACTAAAAATAAATAAATTAAAATCTATCAGCAGACAGACTGCTTTTGCCTCCAATCCCAAAAGTTTAATTTGCTCTAGCTACATCTGAGATTTCCTAGAGAGCTGGGGGAGGACTTCATTGAGTGACTCCTGCTCACCAGAGACAATTTTACATCTGCTACTTCGTCTTCAAGGTCACATATCCCAGGTGAGGCCAGTGGCTTGCAAAGCAGCATCTGTGTATATGTGAGAGAGAATGTATGTGTGCGAGTGTGCATGAGTGTGTGGGGGTGGGAGAGGTGGGAAACAGTATGGAAAGAGGGTGAGGTGGCTCCACCACTTGACTGGCTGTTCTAGAAGTTCAGGCAACAGCTTATTCTCCAACTTTAGTTCACTCTCCATTTCTTTAAATGTTGCTCTCCATTTTTTTAACTCACTATTTTTTTTATCTCCATTCTATATTTTTTTTCTTTTCAAAGGAAAAAAATCCCATTTTTAATATTTCTGATTTTATGTTTTATATTATATCCTCACTATAGGTTTTTACCCTTCATGATTCTGGAAATAAAATAAATCAAATATATTTTGCAGGTAAGATGACAAAAATTTAGGCTCATGGTTCCTTGTCTTGAACAAATGTATAATTGGTAGTTTCATTTACAAAGATAAAAAAAATATTCTGATTTGGGGAAGTAGTATCTGATTTGGCAGGGAGTAGAAATCTGAATTTCTATTTTGGACACATTAACTTTGACATATCTTTAAGATAGTGAGTGGAATATCAAGAAGGGAGGTGTACATTGGAATCTACTGTTTTAAAGAAAAATATTAACTTTGGAACAATCACTATCTACATTATGTAAATAAGAATGCTACAAAATACTGTTTCATGTCAAATGTTTGTTAAAACCAATATTTTTAAATGAGGAAATTTTGGTGTTTTTAAGCAGTTTCGTATTTTTGTTTTGTAAAATTGTCATATACTGTAGCTTTAACATCCCTGATCCCATCGCTCTACATGTCAATATCAGTTATCCAATCTGGACAACCAAACATATCCTTAACATGTACGTATTTTCAGATGCCTTTTAAAAGGGGTGTCCTGCCCACTTCCAACCCCTGTGGGTTAAACAAAGTCCAAAATGACTCTACTCCAAGACTTTAAAGGTTTAATATAATTATGTGTATTGTGAATTACTAAGAAGATAATACGTAGAATGCATTTCAAACATGTATTTATCACTAAGTACACTTGAACTTATCATCTGAATACACTGAATACATTGTGGCATTCTACAAGTGAGTTGTAATCAAGTTTGGGAGCCGCAGATCTAGGACTGAGAATATGGAGCCCTCAATCAGGCATTGAGTTGGCTGCTCAGAAAACCCAAAATTATTTTCTACTTTGTTTTATGTTTTGATTTGATGTGGGATTCTAGAAGCGTTTTGAGAAAAAGATTAAACCAATGCTTTATTTAATTTTTATTAATTTTTTAAAATATGAAATAGGTAAATAAAAAAGGGAAATACCCAATAGTCCCCTCCATCCCTACAAACCCTCACCACAGAGATGATTCTAATTTGATGTGATTTTTCCAGATATTTACAGAATTCCTTCTTTACCTTTATTGAGAACAATCTTCTCATATAATTTTAAGATATATAATGGACTTTAACACAGGCATCTGTCAGAACCTGTCAATCATAGCTCCTCCTTGACTGTTAAATCAAATTTCTTTAGATCAGAAAAAGGGCACTCGCAACCGCATTAACCATTTGACAGCAGTCATCGAAAGCTCAGTTTAGAGCAACAAATTTGTGGATTTTCTGAAAAATACATAGTCCTTTTTCTTGGATATTTTAAAGTATGTCTTTTGATTAAGCTGCCCTAAGAAAGTCAGATATTTCAATGATAATGACCCCCTGTGGTGTGGGCTTGCAGAGCAATGCTTTGGCATGCTGCCGTCCACTTTTATGGAGAGAAACATCTAACTGTATTGTACATTAACTCTAAAAATATCACTGTTCACCACATTATGATAAAAAAATCTTCTTAAAGAGGCCAAAGGATAAATTTTTTCTCTGGACTCATTCTAGAAATAGTTGTGCTTCTCTTGACCAATTCTTTTTTTTTTTTTTTAATATATGACTCTCATATATTTTTTTAGACCTAAAATAAAGCTTTGTTTCAGGTGCCAGAATATCTAGTACTAATCTTGTGGCCTAGGCCTAATTCCAGCAAGTGATGATACTCTTATGGCATATTTGCAGTATACTAATTGAAATCCCTGTTTTATCTCATTTTTCATTTTGGATTTTAACTTTGACTTCAGCGCCTCACTACTTTAGTCATACTCTTCTGTTAGTATATCTTGATATTTTCACACATTTTAATGAATCACTTTAAAACTTTTTTTGGAACAAGGCTCGCATACATATGTGAATTACAGAGCCAGGAGGTATACATGCATATGTGTTTTGACCTGGCTTTGCAATCATGAAGAAAATATCAAGGTATTTTCTCCCTCGCTCCTTGTCTTTGCTCACTCAAGAGAATTAAGGATTTTTAATTCTGGTATAGATTTATGTGAACTTCCAATTTAGTTCATTATAGTACATTTTTTTTTTATTTCCTACCATGTAAAGACACTAAAAATAAAAAAAAAGGAATTACAACTAATATTTATAGTCTGGTTTTCAGTTTGCTAATTTCTATCTTCCTTTATATATTTGAACCTCATCTAACACCTTGAGGTAATCATTTTACAGATGAGACTAGAGAGATAAAAATGACTCTAAATTAAGTAACTTATAGGAACTCATATAGCTATTATTCAAATATTTTTCTGTAATTCGCTGCAATAAATGGTAAAAAGTGCTTCAAATTAAGGATATAAAATGTTACTTATTTTTAACTACAATGTAAGGTAGGATACAGTGGTTCAGAGTAACACATTATGTTCTGGGTATTTTAAAACATTTCATGTTGAAAGAATTAAGGAAGGATTAATGGAAAGACTAGTATTTGAGATAAAACTTTACATATTTTAACAAGCAGACACAGTTTTAAAAGGTAGTTTCAACAAAATAAATTGCATGAGTGAAAATGCAGAGTGAGTTAAACACAAGGTTTTTGGGGTGAAAAACTGTTTACTTAGTTTGCCTGATACTGAGGGTGCATATTGAGAAGTCAGAGGACATAAGGCTAAGAAGATAATTGGGATCCTCCTACCATCTTGAATGTCAGACATTGTCTTATTGCTATTGCCAGGCAATGAATCTGCTATTCTTGCCTCAGAAACTCAGGAGAGACTACAGCAAAAGTTCCCAAAATGATTGAGACAGTAAAGGCAATCTCATGTTTGTGACTGAGAATTATAAAATAGTGTGTTTATCACACTGAACTACCTTTAGGTATTTAAAGCCAGTTCTAAAGGATGCTTCCTTTTTCACAGTAGGACCACTAAGCTCTTACTGCATCTTGGTATTTATACATCAGCCTCAGGGGCTTTCAAGTCAACTCAAAAAGAAAGAGTAAATTATCCCTGTGCAGCTTGAATTGGACAAACATTTATTTTCTTATATTCAGAACAAACAACAGGCTTTTAACAACATTGTTGAGCTATGAGTGCTTCTGCTTAAGGTTCTGCTGTAGCAAGAATATTTGAACGTGTGCCCGACTTACAGAGAGGCTCTATAAACACTTCTGAGTCCCTGGTAAGCAAGCAATTAGACTGCTTATCTCAGGTCCATGCTGCTCGATGCTCAGCCTGTTGCTCTCCAAATACAAAAAGGCAGAGAACAGAAAGGTGATGATTGCTAAGACCAGCAAATTGAGAGCAGGGCTTAAAATAAACAAAAGGAAAAGTGAAATCAGGTCTCTCCCTTACAATCTTCACCCATCCCATAAGTTATCTGTACCTCTGGACACTTACCACACTGCCTGCCTCACCTAATACTCTCACACATTGGCTTCAGGTTGGATTCAGCCAGAAGGAGGCACCAACAGGAGAATGGAGTGCAAGGGGAGAGAGAAGGGTTACTTCTCTCCTTGGCTCCTAGGGGTGACATTGGCTCCCAGCTGTCTCAACTCTCTTCATTTAAATCTCTTTATTTAAACCATCTGTGTATATTGTGTTTCCTTTGTTTGCTCAGACCCTGACTGATACAGTACAATATTTATTACTTTATTTTTTATTTTTATTTATTTATTTTTTTTGTCTTTTTCGTGACCGGTACTCAGCCAGTGAGCACACCGGCCATGCCTACATAGGATCCGAACCCGCGGCGGAGCGTCACTGCGCTCCCAGCGCCGCACTCTCCCGAGTGTGCCACGGGGTCGGCCCTATTACTTTAGTTATTATAATTTACTCAATTAAAAGTTTAATTTTGTGTATTTCTATGTGTTTTCTCCCAGGTTGGTCTCTCAGAGAGTGTTAAATATATATTACAAGTTAGCTGCTAATTAAAGAAAATGTTCAATATTATTTAATGTAAATACCGGGAAGTGGAGAAAACTGCCAAGGGAAAAGTTTTGCTCTAGACCAGTGGTTCATCAATTGTGGGACCAAACTGCCTGCGCTGGCATCATCTAGGAACTAGTTAGAAAGGCAGATTGCCAGGCCCCACTCAAGACTTACTGAATCAGAAACTCTGGGGGTGGAGGCCAAATAATGTGTGTTTTAAAATGCCTTCCAGATAATTCTGGTGCTGCTAAAATTTGAGAACTATAGCTCTTAAAAACTGAGAAGCATAATCTCTGATCCCTGTAAATTAAAAATCTTCACTATCTCCCTTTTTCCTGCAATAAAATTCAGTTATTATTTAAAACATCTAGAAGTTAACTCTAACCTACCTTCTTGGACTGTGTCCCTTTTTTATCAATCAAAATCCTATTTGTTACTTGAAGTCTGACATGAATGCCACTTGGCCTCCAAACCTTTCCTGTTTTTCAAAATCAATATGAATCTCCCCCCTTTCCACTTTCTGGAATTTTGCATGTTGCTTGTGCTTCCTTATAATACCACAATGTATTCAGTTTTCTTTTTTTCCTTTTCATGGTCTTCACTTAGTTTTCTTAGTCTCCACTAGACTGTTATTGAGAGTACAATTGATGCCTCAATTTTCCTGAATTCTTTATTCTAGCATTACAGAATGTAGATGGTTCAGGCATTATTTTAGTATTGTCTGACCCATCAAAAGTATTGTCTACACTCAAAAATGCACATTAAAATATTCACTCCCAGAGTAAAGTTTTTTGAAGAAATTTATAACATGTAAACAATATAAATAAAAGCTGGGAAATTATTGGAGTATAGTACTAAAACAATATACGGAGTCATGCAAAGGTAACACACATTTTCTTTTCTTCCCTCTCTAGACAATTGCTTTATAATAAATATTGTTGCAGAATATAATGTATAAATGTAGGAGTACAAAGTCAGAACTGATTGAGGTGACAAAATAACTTAGCTTCTCAAATATTTATGGTTCAGAAATAATCAGTATTACTTAGAATGCAACATTTATCAACATTAGATAATATTAGGAAAAAGAGATCTATGTGACACAACAATGAATTTATAGTACAAGATAAATTACAGCACAGATTTGTATGTTTTAATGATTCATTTCATTTACTTGATACTGTACATTATCAAAATGTATCTATGTTGCAATGTAATAATTTAAAAATAACATTATAAACAATCTGTGGTATTTTAAATCCTTACAGAATTTATGTGACTCCAAAGGAAGATTTAATTCTCAGAAAACCAAGTAATTCTAAAGAAAATAATAATAATAATAATAATAGAGCTGAAATTATCCAAAAAAGAGAAGTGGTCAAAAAGATTTTGACAGCTCTAAATTTGTAAACACCTTACAGAAAAATATAGTCAACAAACAAAACAAAACTTAGTTTTTACATAAGAGGCTTGTCATTTATTATGCATTTTGAGGGCATTATTATTAAGTTCCAGGGAATTTTTATTGAATAAGAATTTGCAAATTCTTGTAGTAAATCAGTAAACAGAGAGAATAAAAACCTTGAAAATAAAATCCATTTGTTAACTAAATATTTATAACAAACACATGTCTTTCCTGGTGCTGCAGTAAACCAAGTACATAAACAACTGGTTAGGGGTAAAGAGCTCATCCATGTAGGACAAAGAGAATATTCTAAGGCACTGTATCAGAGGAAGAATTTATTTTAGGATAAACTAATACACTGGTACAGCTTACGGTTGTAAACAGTTATGTGAAAAATTAATTACACATTTTATGACAAAATCAAGCTCATCTAGGCAGTTACATATGTAATAGTCCATCCTATATTGTACACTGTCTATATGTGAAAATTACAACAATGAGCCCCAGTGACAGGAATCTGCAACTTCACTTTTCCTAGAAGAATTATACTTTTCCAGTAGAAATACACTTTCACTTCTGATTTTCCTATAGGCAAAGGAAAACATATATGAGATGTCTGGCTAGGCAACAGTCTGAAACTAACTGAACTTTCTGAGGACAGAAAGTGTGGCCTTGGAGATATTAGACAATTGCTGTAAACAACTGTACTAAACAGATTCAATAAAAATAAAAACATGGGTGGCAGAATAATGCATAGTTATAAAGTAGACTTTCAGAATGGAATGATGTCTTTTCACCCAACTTTTGCATTTACAGAGGGAGAAAATATGCCTCAGAGGGGTTAATTTGCTCCATAACTTCCTATTTTTTTCATACAAGCTGGAAGTTGAGGTTTATATATGATTTTTTCATTTCTTAAGGTACCCAATATGACCTAAAGGCAATCAGTTTGAGACCTCTGCAAAGTTTTTATACTTTGGTTTTCACTTACCCAAACTGTTTATTTCCTTTTCCTTCTTAGATTCAGAAGGTCACTTCCTTCCCATAGAAGTGAAGAAAAAGGACCCTCTCTCACTGAGTCCTCCCACCATGGCTCTCTCAGCCTCCCAGTTAGTAACAGGTCTTCCTTGCTGCCTTTCTAGAGCTGTGCTGTCCAATAGCCACATGTAGTTACTTGAATTTAAATAAAATACAATAAGATACAAAATGCAGTCTCTCTGTCACAATATGAGCACTTCAAGTGTTCCATAGGTATGAGAGCTTGTGGATCTCATATTGGATAGAGTAGACAATATGCCACATATTCAGTTGGACCGTGTTGGTATCTCAACTAATTTCTTCAACTAATTTTGAAATTTCCTTCTTTTCTTTTTTTCTAGTATATTGATAATATGGTTTTATGGCTTTTTTTAAATTAATGGACTTCAATTCCCAATTCTGCAATTTTCTATGTATCCTCCAAAGAGTTTCTGAGCATACTTAATGGCTTATATTTAGAGTTAATAAAACAGCAATAATAATTATTGCACAATAATTATTATTGTAACACTTAAGACTTGTGTGTTCATTGTCTTTTAATTGATGAGGTTCATAGATAAAAATATCAAGTGCAAGAATATGGTTAATATTACAAGAGGCGATGAATAAATCAATATAAAACAAGAATATTTTAATGGTACAAAAGTCTGCACATTGTTAACAGTGTGAATTCAGTGTTCAGTTTTTCTGTGGTGTGGTAAAACAAACATGGAGCCAGAGGCCTAGACAGAACTTACTATGTGCCAAACACTGTTCAGAGTGCTTTATTATTGTTAATTGATTTAATCATCAGAACAAACCAATGAAGTAGGTATAATTGTTATTTTTAATTTATAGAATAAGAATTTGAGGCACATGGAGATTAAGTAATCTATCTGGGGCTGTACAAGTATTAAGGAGCAGGGTGGGATGAACTTTGACTTTTATGATTATTATTTCCGGGATTTTGGACAGATCATGTATTCTCCCTTAGGCTACAAATCTATTTTTAAAATGAGGATAACTTATGTGACTGTTACAAGGGACTTAGAATACACAACTAGCAGATAATAAATATGTACTAAATACTCACAGAGTGGACATTACATTCCCCTTCCTTTGCAAAGTATCTGGGTAAATTATCTCTAATATCCAGTATTTAACACATGCTTACTGGTTTTGAGATAAGAGCCTCTTGTACCATAGTTTTGCTTTGGTATATGATTTCATTAACAAGTATCTTCAGGACTTTCATATATTTTTATGTAAAAAAAAAAACCCTTACATAATAAATATTCTATCACAATTACTGAGATGGATCAAATAAAATTCTAAGGTAATAATTACTTTTTGAGAGCACAAATCTGAATCTATTTAATAAGAAAAAATGGGAAAATGATGACTACCAGATCACAGTCATTTCATTTGCTTTGCACTGTGAAGAGAATCACTCTGCATTCCTTTTACAGAGCTTGTTTTGAATGTATTTCAGTTCATTTACATGAGACTTTATTCTAGTTCATATCCCGAAATTAGTAATGAAATGACCACATGACTACGACTATCTTTAGTGGAGCTTTTAGTACTGAGTAACTTCATTCTTCTCCTGGATCTTTATTTTTTGTTTGTTGGAGCTTATAATTGTCTTGCACATAGTATTAATATGTATTAAAGCTTCTAAGTAATGTTTCTGCTAAATTGTGATGTGGATGCAAAAGCATTTCCTCTGATTATGGCTGCATCTGTCTCAAACCAACAATCTAATATTTTCAGATCCGTGGGGAACTGTGCTTATTATATTCATCAGGTTTAGGGCTTCAAGCATTAATTTATTTTTCTGGACACATGAATAATCAAAGAACTGTTAACACACACTGAAGAAACAAGTAGATTATTTTTATGTATTAGTGAAGCATTGTGTGACTCAATGAGATTGTATTGCTAAGAGTCATGTGTCATGCTCTCTTTTGTTCAAATTGCTATTTTTTGACATGCTTGGTAAGCATTATGTATCAGTGCATATAGATAATAAGACTACTCTACTTTTTGTTAGTACATAATGACTGGTCTAATAGCAGTAGAATGTGTCCTTTGAGTTATTTTGCACCAGCAGTAAACTGTGCTAATAGAGGAATATTTTTTCCCTTAAATTTGATCATTTAAAAGGCAACGCTTGTGTATATTACCTACAATTCCATTTCATCAACTCCATAATCTAGCCAATTTAGGATCCAATAATATAAGGGCAGTATTTTTTTTCAGATTAGTGAAAAAAAAATCATCCTATGTTCATAAACATAACAAATATCATTTACTTTTAAAATACAAGATTATTATTAGAGAGTCTACATATATTTATATATAATAGACAATGTCTACATATATTTTTATATACATATAAATGCATATCTACATATAAATTTTAGATATACAAACATAGAAGTTGGAAGTTTTAGTTATTACAAATACAAGTATGTTCAACTACAATTATAGGCTTTAATAAATCATGCACGGCACCTGGATTTTTACATATACTAGTTTCATTACCTATCTAATAGAATTTGAATGACTAGACTGTATTTAACAGAATGACATTTAACACAGTCACAAAAAGCAGAAGACATTCAAAGTATCTCTGACAAGGTAGTTGTTTATGCTTCTCCATGGTTTTGACTTATATGTGGTTTTGACACACACACACACACACACACACACATACACACACACACACACACACACACACACACACACACACACACACACACATAAATGGCTCTTGCCAACACTCAACATAAGATCTGATATCCAAAAAAAAGAGCCTCTGGTTCACACTGATCTACTAGTATAAGAAAAGTAAAAAAAAGTTTAGGCAGGATTTCTCACCTTACATCTGTTACAAATAGGCAAGATTCAGCACATTCACTAGAAAGAAGTTATAAAAGTAGTATAACTGCACGGTGCCCATTTACTGATTCAGCATGATTGTTGTAATTATGTAATGCTTGGCTTGTGGCTGCTATTGTGTACTAAAAGTATAAAGGTGACTCCTCTGAACTGCTGGTCAGCAGTGTCTAGAAGCTTGGCACAGCACGGAGTGGGCAGAGCATGGAGGGTCAACAGAGTGGGCGGCAGAGCTCATGTCTGAGGATAAAGCATGTCTGTGAAGCTCACATCTGAAGAATAAACTATGTCTACCTTGCATAAAGCTGTGAGAATCTTCTTTCAATTACCTGACTCATGGCTGCACAGGAAGGGGTAGAAGGATCTGAGATCTCAGCCCAACAATTGGTGTAGTTTTGGCAAGATGAGCAGATAAGGGAGCCAAGAGCCCCTAGGGCGGAGGAAGGAGATGTGGCTGCCCTCAAGCATGTACCACCTGGTACAAGCGTTCCCGTAGACTTGGGCTCCACTGGCAACATGGAACCAAGTGGATGGATACCCAAGAGCATAGAGAAAGCTCTCAGGGTATTGGGCTCCACAGTGAAAGATGAGTCCCAGAGAGCAGCTGGCAGAATGGGATGGCTACTGCTTACTGTGTTGTGAACCAGCATGGATAAGGCACTCCATGATACAGCACAGCTTTGAGAGCAAATACAAAAGGCATATCTGCTGGAGACTGAAGTACAGCAACAAGTTACCCCTGTTCCTGAAACTGAGGATGATGACAACTCTGAGGGTGAGTTGGGAGAACCTGTGCATCTCCTTGCATGACCTGTTGTGCGTCAGAAAATGAACCCATAGCTGCTTGGGACCTAAGGGTGGATGGCAAATGTGCAGTGTGTGTTAGCATTGGTGAATGCTGGTACAGAACATAATGTGATGCATGGCAACCCTGATAAGTTTCCAGGGGCCACAGTGAATGTTGATGTCTATGGAGGACAGACTATTAAAGGCAAAGCTGTCTTTGCCACTGGGCATTAGACAATTGCTCCCTTGTGTATATGCCATGTATGTGTCCCTAGTGGCTGAGTGCATCTTGAATGTAGATGTACTTTATGGTTTGCATCTGCAAACAACAGTTGGAGAATTCCAGGTGCAGATCCAGACAGTAAAGGCTGTGTTGCAGGGACATGTGAAACAGTATCATTTGCTGGTAGGCCATACAGAGATAAGTGCCACTATCTTGGAGTTAGAAAAGGTTAGCATCATTCATACTGCACATAGCTCCTTTAACACCCCAGTGTGGCCAATGAAAAAACCTGATGGTACTTGGAGAATAATTGTGGACTATCAAGAACTGAATAAATTAGTGCCTCCTTTGCATGTGGCTGTGCTTTCAGTTCATGACCTGATGGATCAGTTAACAACCCAGCTGGAAATTTGTCATTGTGTACTGGACCTTGCAAGTGCTTTTTTTTTTCTCTCTCTCTCTCTCTCTGTCACAGTCTCAGCTAATAGACAAGAACAGTTTGCCTTTGCCTGGGAAGGAAGACAATAAACTTTTCAAGTATTTCTCCAAGGTTATCTGCATAGCCCAACTATCTGTCATGGTTTGGTGGCTGGGGACATAGTCAAGTGGACTAGGCCCAGCACAGTTACAATTTTTCATTATATTGATGATGTCTTACCAACCTCTTATTCTCTTGAAGTTTTAACTCAAGCAGTTCTGGCACTGCTAGGCCATTTGGAACAATGTGGGTGGGCCGTGAACACAACCAAAGTGCAAGAACCTGAGCTGTCTGTTAAATTCTTGGGAATTGTTTGGTAGAGTAAGATACGAGTCATCCTAGAAGCCATTATAGATAAGATACAGGTATACCCCGGCCCACAGTAGCTGAGCTACAAGCTTATTTGGAACTTTTGGGGTATTGGAGAGTTTTTGTACCCCATATGGACCAAGTGTACATGTATGCATGTAATGCATGCATGCACAGTGTATGCATTAATAAAGAAAGAAGCTCCTTGGGATTGGACTGAAGGGGTAGAACAAACTTACCATGCTACTAAGAGGGCAATACAGTGAGTGCAGGCTTTGCAAGTGGCTGACTCCACTAAGCCTTTTGAATTAGATGTGCATATAACCCAAGAAGGGTCAGGTTTGTGGCAGACAAGACCTATTCCAAATGCCTATGGGATTCTGGTCTCAGCTCTGGAAGGGCACTAAAGTGTGTTACTCTCTGATAAAGAAACAGCAGTTGTGTATTCTGCCCTGATGGCCACTGAAGCAATTACAGGAACTGCCAAGGTCTTAGTAAGGACAACATACCCCATTCCAGGTTGGCTATGCATGTGGACAACCACCCCTAAAACTGGTGTAGCTCAGACGCTATTTCAAATAGGCAAGATTCAGCACATTCACTAGAAACAGTTATAATAGTGTAACTGCACATGTGTGTCCATTTACTGATTCAGCATGATTATTGTAATTATGTAATGCTTGGCTTGTGGCCACTATTGTGTACTAAAAGTATAAAGGTAACTACACTGAACTGCTGGTCAGCAGAGCCTGGAATGTTGGCAGAGCACAGAGTGGGCAGAGCTCATATCTGAGGATAAAGCATGTCTCTGAAGCTCACATCTGAAGAATAAAGTATGTCTACCTTGCATAAAGCTGTGAGAATCTTCTTTCAGTTACCTGGCTCATGGCCTGCACAGGAAGGGGTAGAAGTATCTGAGATCCAGCCCGACAAATAGAAAATTGATAGGGCAATATGCCCCACTGAAATCAGATGTGAACTCTGGTCTATAACCAGGGACTAGATGATAATGTTGCATTTGGAGGTGGGAAGAGGGAGAGTTATAAATGCTATAACATTACTACCTAAGCTTATCCCATCTTCAGGGTGAAAAAGGGGGCTGTGAGCAGGAAAGGCAGCTCAAACTATATATGCTACACCCCTAAAAAACATTTTATTTCATCAGTTAAACTAGAAAAAGAATCTTTTTCAAATAGACATACTGTCTTTACTAATCTATGAATAACTAGAACATAAAGACATTTAAAAATGAATTTTCTTTCCTGCATATGCATGATCTATTATAATATCTTGGAAATTATTTCTGTTTCCGTAATGAAGAAAGTTGTTGAGTTAACTAAGCTAATTAACCAGGCTTATTAGTCATCATTCCTGTGATTATCTTCCTTGGTTCCTAGTTTAGGGTTATGGTTCTAGCAAATAAAAATAGAAGACAGCAAGTTAAATTTGAATTTCAGACAAACAATGAATTTTTTTTTTATATAAATATGTCCCTTGCAATCTTTGGGCATACTTACACTAAAAAATTATTTGTTGTTTATATAAAATTCAAATTTAACTTGGGGCATCCTCTATTTTATCTGGCAGCCCTCTATGATCCTGCAGTTTCATATGGGTGGTTACTAACAGCATTTATTTTAACACTATTCCTCTAGCAATAGTACTAAGAGAAAATAATCTTCCCTAATTCATAATTTTGTTTTTGAAATTGACAGGGTAATAAATATTTTAAATTTAATTTAAAACCGTACTTTGTCCAGAGGCTTCATGCCAACCCTGGACCTTTCCTGTTCAAGTGAATGTCTCCAATTTTCAACCTTATTGCCTAATAAGCCATATCTTTTACTAATATATTTCAGCTAATGGCATGCAGAAACATGGCTTCTTTCTTTAAACAAGATTGTTTAAATCCACTTAATAGCTTTTTACACTTTCCACTAATCCCTTAACTCAGAAAGTACCTACAGAATAGGTGCTAAAATAGTACATAATGAAATTTAATTGAAGAATAATCATATCCATTCAACTTACTATTCTGTGTGTGAAAAACCAAATATTTTCTTTTCTGAACTCAAAGAAAATTGTCCTCATGGATTTGCAACATCTCAAGATTTAAAATGCATTTCTAATCACATATTTCAAAGTAGTTTACTATAATGAAGAATCACAAGGCCACGAATATTACCAGGACAGCAAGAAAATATACTTTTATGGAATGTTGAAAATCTACAAAAATTAGAAAAACAGCAAAGGTAATTTCAAAGAATGCCACTTCCCAAGGTCTCAAGACCCCCTTCGAGGCCCTCCCCTAGAGGAGAGTTATCATTGCTTATTAGACCTATTTCTGGCACCAACATAGGGAAATTGAGACTTCAGGAGGCAGACCTGTGTGAATCCAGTGGCTGGGCATGCTCAGTAGAAAGTGGTCATGTAACCCTAATAGCTGAGCATGCTCCATAAAGTGGAGTTTATCCTTTGAGTGACCTTCTGCTAGAGGTGCTAAAGAGCACAGAATATTCTTGAATATGTTCAGTGCATGTGATAGAATTTGACCAATGATTGTGTCCTAAAAAGAGACCAACTGAGTATGTAAAAGACTATGTTACATATTAGCGAACCACCCTCTTAGCTGAATATTCATTAGATATCATGAATGTATATTAGGTAGCAAAGTTATAAAAGTTGAATCCAGGCAGAAGGCAGGGTTGTTACTTTCCTGGGCCAACTCAATGCTTTGCTGACTGAGGTGTGTATGCTTTCTTTTTTTATCAAACTTACTTTCACCAAGTGGCTGCTCACTCTCTTGAGTCAGCCTGCACTCTGTGCTAAACTTTAAGTGTGTATTTCTTACTTTTGTATTAAACTTGGTGTGGGCTCTGCTCAGACTCTGAAATTAGGCTACACTTTCTCTGTAAATTCTGTATTTATGATGTTACATTAAACCTGTTTTCATCTCCTACTGTGACTCTGCTCTTGAATTTTTTCCTGTCGTGGAATCAAGAACCTGGTAAGAGAACAGGATGGGTGTACTGCTATCCGGCCTCCCCAGAACCTCTCCTCTGGCATGATAATAATTTCATCTTGTGCCTAATCTGTGAACACCCCAAGATGCAGAATGTGTTTGGCCTTCTGGGGCCAATTTACATGATGGTAACAAGTAAACCATTGGAAAGTCAAAGTTGTGCACTGCAACTGCCCCAGTAAATGACCCTAATATGTTTGTTACTCAGTTTATGCATATCTCTTTGCCTGGCCCAATCCTCAGTGAACCCATGCTGGGTTCCTAGAAAGATGAAAGGTGTAAATTAAAAATAAACAGGCACATAAACAAAACCAAACACACATACACATGCACACAAATATACACATGCAGAGTAAAATTAAAAACTAAAGAAAAAACTATGAGTCTGGGTGGGGTTTGTTGTAATAGTGTGACACACAGAGAAAGGAATTCTCCCTTTTTAGCTCAGAGTTTGGGTATTTCTCCTACAGTAATCATATCTGCAAAACACCCTGCTGTCTTTGGCACGGTGTGCTAGTTTTTGCAGAGAAGTTTCAGGGAGGTTCAGCTTTGCCACAAAATGATTTCAGCCAGAACTGACAGGACATTCTACTGGCATCAGTCACAGTGGCAGCAAAAACAGTGGCAGCAGCAACAGTAGAACAAAAACGCACCTTTACAGAAATTCCTGATTTTCCAGGGTTTCTGAATTCTCAGCATTTAATACCATCTCAAAGTGCCAGAGCAGAAATTAGGGAAGGAAAGAATGAAGTGAAAATAGAAGATTCTACATATATTTCTAAGAATGTGTATGATAGTCCCTGAAGACTCTCAGAAATAGAAGTGTGACTTTAAAGAGCTGAAGTTTCTATTATAGTCGATGAGAACAGCTGGAAGAATACTGCTTCTTCAGCTATTACCCTATCTGTCTATTTTTTAAGCTCCCAGGCTGAGCATCATAGAAAACACAAATTACATGAGACAAACATGTTCTGAAAAATATTTGAGTCTATTAGATCAAGTCTGTGAGATCTTCGGAATGCCCATGTTCTTGCAAAGACATTTTATAAAGCTGTAACAGTTGGGTAGCAACATTTCATCTTAAAAATTTTTGTTCACTCTCAAATATATATTGAATATGACAGATTCCTCTACAAAATATTTCACTGCCAATTACGATTGTGTTCTTTTAATATTAGCTTTTGTATATTATTGTGTGGTAATTAAGATAAAAGAGAATTATGAAGAAATACTATAGTCAAGTGTCGACAAGTTTGCATTCTGCCTATAAAAGCAAATTGAAATAAGAGGTACAACTTTTATCCAACATAATTTGGATATATTAGCTTTGTTTTGGATAACAGAACAGAAATAAGTCAGGTACTTTATTTATTTTTTCTCTCTAGGGTTGATTAAGATTGACTATTTTAATCCACTAAACAATATTTAAGAATTGAGAAAAATCCTTTGTGCAAATTTTGACACAAGTTAACAAATAAAGGATTTTAGTATTCACAGATTTCAGAAAGTTGAGTTCTACTGATAAAAAACAAACTTTCTTTAATTTCTCAATAGGATTCTTATTTACAACTTAAATAAATCAGTGTTTCTCACCATTTTCGAAAAACCTTTTTTCAATCTGTCATAGACATGTTTTGTAAAATATAATACAAATCAATTCTAGAAATGAAATTGAAAACAAAAACATGCAAAATGCAAGTCTCATTTTTTTACTATTAGATTCAGCACATAAAATTACTCTATCAACTTTTGGTAAAAGTTTCTTATTCTCAGTTTCCATGCTTATATCATTTTGTACCAGCAACAAGTATTTTGTAGGGCACACATTGAGAAACACTGGATTAAAAAACCCAATATACAGCAGGCCTTCCATATCTGCAGGTTGAAAACATTAGAAAACAACAAAAAATAACTATAACAAAAAATAATATAAATAAAAAACAATAACAACTATTTACATAGTTGTAAAAAGTATAACAACTATTTACATAGCATTTCCATTATATTAGATTATAAGTAATCTAGTGATCATTTAAAGTATACAAAAGGATATGCAGAGGTTATGTGAAAAAACTATGCTATTTTTACTTATTCATTTATTTATTTTTATTTTATCGAATCAAAATTGATTATACATATTTTTGGGGTTCAACACTGAGATATATTGATCAAATCAATATTACTAGCAGATATATTGTTACAAATCCCAATTAACCTTTATGCCTCTTGTCCAACACCCCCCCCCCCCACCTCCCCCATCTCATTACCCTAGGTTTCTTTTCTCCTTCGGAAAGAATAATGGTTACTCTGTTGATTTGTTGCCTAGATGATCTGTCCAATGTTAAGAAGTGTGATCAGGTCCCCCAATATTATCATAGAGCAGATGCTTCTTCTGTCACTCTGAAATGGGCTTTGTGGAGAGAGATATCCTCTTTTCTTTATCTCTGCTGGTGACTCTCCTTGTGTCAATGCACTCCAGTGGTTGGCAGACCATCTATGCAGTGGTTGTGGCATCTAGCCACTTTTGAGGCAGCCATAGTTACTGTAGTGACTGTGGTAGGCCACCTACATGGAGGTGATATTTTTGGCATGCTCCTTGGCACTGGCTGTGTGCCTGGTTGTGGGTTGTGTCTGGTCCCCAGATCCATGCCTCGGCTCACTGGGCAGGCCCCAATGCGCTGGTGCAGTGTGCCTGGTTGTGGGGAGGGGGATCTGGTCCCCAGATCCATGCTCTGGGCCCCTGGGTGGGGTCATGAGGTGTTGGTGGTGTGCCTGGATGTGAGAGTGGGGTCTGGACACCTTCTCAATGCCTCGAGTCTCTGGATAGGTCCCAAGGAGCTGGTGCAGTGTGCCTGGATGTGGGAGTGTGATCTGGTCCCCGGCTCCAAGCCTCCAGTTCCCAGGCAGGCCCCAAGGTGCTGGTGGTGTGCCTGGACTGGAATTAATTTTTTGTTCTTTGCTTCTAAAATGGGGGAACTTCCTGTGGGAACCAGTACTTGAGCTGTGTGGTTGAGCTAAATTGCTGCTTTACTGCTGTTTCCCTAGGGAAGGCTTTTTGTGCAGATCAGGGTTTAATGGTTGACCTATAGTTACTTCCTGCTCTCCAGAGGCCAGGTGTATCTGGGTTGTGTAGAAACTCTGGTCTGGGCCTGAGTCTTTTCATCAAACTGCACTCCATGCAATTCTGCATTCCCGACCAGTCTCATCTGAGTGGTCCTGCGCTGATTGGGGGGCAGATGGGCTGTCTTTGCTGTGTCCCAGTGTTCTCCCAGTGGGTCCTTCTCCCCCACTGCCCGTGCTCCAAACACTTCCCATGGAAGGGGCTCTGGGGCTGGTCCCTTGTGATGACTCACTGGCCTCTGAATGGCTCCCTTTTTTCAGTTGTTCTGGCTCCTCGCTCCTACATGGGTCCACAGGAACCCTATTAGTGGTCTTGCTGTCCTGGGGGCTGCCAAGGCCCTCTTCTCTCCTGCTGCCTCCAAGTAACTTCATCTGAAGGGCACAGCTGTGGCTTCTGCTGGCTCCTGCTCCATGCGCTCAGCAGCCCAAATGCTCAGAACAGTTTTTCTTTCTCTCATTGTGGTTTCTCCTGCCTTCATGAATTCCATAGGTCTCTCCTCCTCTTCCCCTGAGCTCCAGCAGCTCCAGCTTGGCTGATGTTACATTTTTATAGTTGCAAATTGGTTGATTTGTGGGAGAGAGTGACACTGGGGGCTGCCTATTCTGCCATCTTCACCAGAACTCTCAGTACTATGCTATTTTATACCAGGGACTTGACCATCTGTGGATTTTGGTATCCGAGGGGCAGGGATAGTAGAGGACATCATGGAAATAATCTTCCGTGGATACCAAGGGACAATTTTATATTGACTTTGAGAGTACTCACACTTGCAAGGTTTAGGAAAATATCATTAGAAATATACTTTACCTGTATATGTTGCATTTCTATCTATATCTGTGTGTTTATATATGTACATACATATTAACTGAAACCAAATTAACTATACCTATTAGATCTTTAAAAACTCCAGCATGCCTTCCAAGTTTGCCTTCTATAATGCTGTCATCGCCCACACCAGTTGGGATATCTTATGATGCTGAATCTGTGGGTACTGGTTTGGAGGAGATTTATCATGCATCATTTGTTCCTGTGTCTTTTATAGCTTCTGGGACATAGTAAATGGTCGATACATAAGTGTTTGGTAACTGAGTGGTTCAGCCCAAACTTCATTAAGCTAAAAAGAAATGATGAAATATTTCTACTGAAAAAGAAGACACAAAACAATGTGTTTCTGAATAAAAAGGGGAAAGTAATTATGCTTTGACTTATTTTGTGTTTCACAAAAACATGTGCACTGAACAATTAGATTGCAAATTTACACTTTGTCATTGCAAATAATAAAATTTTTAATCACTGTGATTGTCTAAAGTTGTTTGAAATGGGTATGGTTTATATAATCAATCAAAGATTGGTGCCTGCATTTTTTTTTCAAAGTCTGTCATTTCTAATATCATCTGTATAAAAATAATCTGTATCAATAGTTCTTGTTTTTTATCCTGTGGGAACCAGTACTTGAGTAAGAAAGGAAGGGAGAAAAACAGAAGAGGCAAGGCTAGTTATTTGCTTAAATATATGATGAGAAATTTTTAAATTGCCTTATGAGTTTAAAAGCCAACCTTGGCAATTCTTCCTCTTATCTATATAAGAATTTAATTTCAAAAATTATTGAAATTATTGTTTCTTATTGGCATAACCCCTTAATAGAAAGAGGTTACCTGTAAGAACCTTTCTTTAAGACACTAACTTAGAAGTATTTCATTTTCTTAAAGATGTTAAGAAATGTAGTTAAAAGTTTGGGACATATATAATCACAAATGGTTTAAGGTCCTTGAGTCTTAGTTTCCAAGCAGGCAAAAAAATGCAAAACAAAAAACAAAGAAAACATAAGTATCTTTTTCTAATGACAAATTGGAAAATAGATGTGACCAAATACCAAATATATTTTGATCATATATACAAACTACAGATTTCCAAGTATTTTCTTATTGTTATTATAAAGTTTATTAAAGTTACTTATCAATAATTAGAGAATACTTATCCGAAGACCACGTATCACTTAAGAAATAAGTGTATACTTTACAATTATTGGCAAGGGATGTCAGTCTGCAGCAACATCCATGATATTGAAGTTATATCACTTCTAGTTTTACATGAAATGGTAAATTCAAAGTCTAAATGCAGACAAAACTGTATCTAAAGTGAACATTTATTTTCAAAGTGAATCTTCTCTGATCATTATTGATCTTGGTTTTCTTATTTTACCCCCCCCCAAAACTGTAGATACATTACAATTTTTACTCTCTATTAATGGTGGCTCTGATGAACTCTTCTTCAATTAAAATGTGTGACAATTTCTACTTTTGAAATATTATCAGTGTGAAAGTACATATACTGTTTCTTCTGTGAAGGTTGTAGGGGAATATATCATACCGTACGTGGCTGCCCACAATTGGAGAACAAGTCTAAAAAAATAGCAGTGTGTAATGACAAAGATTTACTTATTCACTTAGGGGCAAAACCATTATGCTGTCCAAAGCTAGTGTGGCATACAGTGCGCCCTAAGGATCCTATTTATCAATGACTCCTGTGGCATTTTAGAGGGGACTTTCATGTATTTAATTTCTCAAGTCCATGTAACATGCCTCTCCTGAGTGAGTTACATGCATTATTATTCATCGTTATTGACCACTCTCTCTGGTGGTACCAAAAGATGCAAATCTGCATACAAAACAGAAGAAAAGCTGGGTGTGTACATGATTAAATATAACTGGAGGCATAGGGTTTACCTAATTTGTCTTTTAGATCATCATGTGAATTATGAAAAAGCAGCACAAAGCTAATAATGTTGTTTTCTATGTTCTTGATATTAAACAAACTTCACAATCAGTAGGACAAATTCTAATGAAGAATCATTTCATATAGTAAGCCAAAATCACTTGTGTGTTTAGAATCAATAAGGCATGATTATGTCTTTTGTAATGGAAAACTAAATAGTAACTAAGATAAATTCTGAATCTTTTTACAAAAAAAGCATTAAATTTGAAATTTGGAAATAGCCAACATGGGACATTTTAAGTGAGAAACTCAGTCCAAAATTGATCTTATAATCAATTTATATTTATTTGTAGAACATAGTAGTACGGTTTCGTTTTGGGGAAGATGAGTTTAGGATATGTTGAGAGTGAGAAAAGCAAGTCTGAACCTCATGGAAGAGGCCTGAGCTGAAGAAATAGTTAAAAAAATTGTGAAAAGTATTAACATAACTAAAAACTAAAACCATGGTTGTGAATGAGATTGCCCAGGGATAAAAGACAGAAGTATTTGATAATTCTATATGTGTTCCACACTGGGGATTTTCTAGATGGGACTAGTTATTTCATCTTTTTTCCATCCAAATTCAGAATCAAATCACCATAATAATGGTTCTTCAAAATGTGTTCCTATAAAAGATTATCAAATTCCCTACAAACTGAATGACATAGACTCTTAAGAATCTATAGAACAAAACTTCCTCTTCATGACTACATGAATTTATCTATGATAAAGACATACACTTTTTTAAAAAATAAAGACACAGCAAATGTCTGATTCCAGAACATGTAGCAGACTTCACAGGTTGATGTAGCTTCTTTGAAGCTCCCAAAATGTACTTCACTGACTTTTCTGGACCTCCCTTATTTGATAACTTTTCCTCCTCTCATACAACTTGGAAATAAGATTCATCCTTTAGACCTGTAGGTATGCAAACCAGAATTCTCATACAACATCTGACACACTCATATGGCAGGTAAAGGATAGTCTTCCTGCTTAAATTCAATCTAAAATTAAAAGCAATAGCAATGGAAGATTGGGGTCTAATGTGGAATGTCTTTACTGAAGTTTCTAATCCTTGCACATCTCCCCATCCTATTCTGTCTCCCATCGTTCCCCACTGCTGTTTCAAAACTTGTTCATTTCCCTCAAGCCTGTACTTCCCCCCCCATCAAAAGAATGGGGGAAAGAGTAATGACATCTTAAGAGCTGATCTCACCTCTGCTTTCACCAAGAAAATAAAGGCCATTAGATGTAAACTCCATCAACTTTTTGCCCTCCCTATAGCTGACCATTCCCTTCTACAATTGTCTTATCAGTTTACTCATTCATTCTTGTTACCGCCACATTAAGTCTTGGGAGACTGGTACTTCAGACTGAGACCTGCTCCTCTGCTTTGAGCTTTATTTTTTCCTGTTTACTACAGGATCTTTCCTTATTAAGTTTTCCTCTGCTGTATTCAAACTCTCCCTCTCTAACCCTACTTTGTCCTTACTACATAAAAATGCTTAATTCACACTTTAAAAGCAGAACTAACTACTTAACTAACAAAGAAGAACAACAACTACAAATCTTTCTAAAACCATAACTTCCCCACTAGACACTAAGCGGGGTGTTACTCAAGTTAGGGCACACCACCTCTATCTGCATGTGTGGCATCTAGTACACTGTTTTATGTACCCAAGCAAAAAAATTTCTTTTTATATTTTTAAGTAGTAAATATACATTTTCTTTTTTTAAAAAAAAAAGAATACTAACACTATGAGAGCTATTACAATGGTAAGTAATTGGAATAGAAAGAGATTAATTTTATTTGTTACATGGCCTAGAATGCATAGTAATTATTATCATGGTCATAACTGTGTTAGAGGTGAGAGAAAAAATGATAATAATAATGAAGATGATATTGACAATAACAATATTGATTATTTAAAACATTATGTCTAAAGTTTGCAGCATACCTTAAATATGCAAGGAATAATTATTCTATTACTTAAGTCAGTTGAAGTAATAATATACAATTGTATTTATTCTGCTGATACACTAAGGATGAATTTTGGGAGTCTTTAAATACATAAAATAGTATAATACTTTTTATAAATCATTTCACTGAGAGCAAATTTATTTTTTAAATCCTTTTGAAAAAAATAAAAAACACATGTTTATAAAACTAAGAGCTATTCAACATCATCCAATCAACTTCAAATGAAAATGGAGAGGCATTAAAACTTTACTTATTGTTATTGTTTTTTATGAACATTTCCTACTGCTTAAAGCCAACAACTTGTGTAAATTACACGAATGTAGACAGAGGACTCTTGATCTAAGCAAGAAATCTGTTAAATCATAAGTATTCTTAGAGGAATGAACATAAGCTCTTTTAAATGAAATCTTAGTAAATCAAGGACCAAGCCTATGTATAATTTTTTCATGTTTACAAAAATGCTATTAAACTTGATCCTTAAAATTTGAATAGCTCTAAGTTTCTATAAATATGGAATTCAAAACATTTTATTAGTATAGAAAACAACAAATACATGAATTGAATGTGAGCCTTTTCAGACACTTAAACTGAAGTTTATTCTATAGTTATTATTGAATTGCTTTTAAAACACTTGATCCAAAACTTAAAGATTATTATATTTGTATATGAGTAAAAGTAATGATTTATATAGCAAATTAACTGCTAATATTTGTAAAGTCTTCATAATAGGCACGTTTATAGAGATTTAAATATTTTATTCTTTCAAACATAAAAATCAATTTTGATAATAATTGATGGAGTTTGGATGTGTTGTCCCCTCCAAAACTCATGTGGAAATTTGATCTCCAATGTGGCAGTGTTGGAAACTGATTGAGTCATGGGGGTGGATCCCTCATGAATGGATTAATGCTCTCCCTGGGGGAAGGGGGAGTAATGAGTGAGTTCTCGCTCTATTAGTTCCTGCAAGAGCTTGTCATTTATAAGACCCTGGCACCTCCTCTCTCTCCCTCTTGCTTCCTCTCGCCATGTGATCTGCTTGTACCTGCCAGCTGCCTGCCACTTTCCACCATGAGTAGAAGCAGCCTGAGGCCCATGCCAGATGCAGCTGTCCCAGAATTGTCAGCCTAATAAATTTCTTTTCCTCATAAGTTACCCAGTCTCAGGTATTCTGTTATAGCAACACAAAACGGACTAAAACAATAATAAATTAAGAATACTAAAATGAAACAGAAAAAATTAAACCACACAAATAAGGTATCATTTATAATAAAATTTTAATCAAACTTACAATTTCACACCCCAAAACATCTGGTTTATGGATTATTTAGGCCTTTTGTCAAAATTAATTTCATTCCTTTCATTTATTTAATTAATTAATACTCAACTCCTTGTGATGAACAGAGGTAGAAGTTAACCTCAGTAGCAGATTAGTTAAAACAAATTGGTGAAAAAGAAATATTTGAAAAGCAGTAGATACAATTAGAATTTTTTTTTACATATTATTTTTCTAATATAACCTTACAATTGCTAATCTACAAGAGCAGATAGAATTCTGCCTGTATGTAGTCCAGTTCAATTGATGGTAAAAGCATATATTTAAAATGAGATCATAAACTTTCTGTAATATTACTCAAATTACATAATGGTAAGATAAGGTATTGGGTAATAAAATGGATATACAGACTATTATCAGGAACTTAATATAGGATGGAGAAAGTTATTAATATAATATATTAATATAGCACAAGTTATTAATTTTCCCCAGAAAATACTTTATTTTGAACCAGTGACATATGTAGTAAGTTTGCATTCATATTGTACTTTTCCTTTAAAAACAATCAAACTTTTGAAGAGTATTTTACCCTCACAATTTTCACTGAGATAAACTGTGCATTTAATTCCTCCAAACTTGAACATCTCTGTGTCTAATGTGTCATCTTTCAGTCCTACATGAACAGAATTTGATTATCTTTGGTATGGCAACCCAAATTTTGCATATAGGGGGAAAAAAAGAGGCTCTCATATGTGTTTACAGTATTTGATGCTTTTAGCAAAAATCGAGTCAAATATTTGATCCTTAATAATATCTCATTCGGGATTATGTGTGAAGTAGGTACCTACTAATATTTTTAAATGCATGTTTACATTTGTTTGGACTTTGTCAAGAAATAAGGATCTGGCTTTGTTAAAAAAACAAGAAAATGTTGCATCATGCAGTGAGTGAGTATAACTGCTTCAGGTAAATGTATTATAAGGAGTTTAGTTGCTTAGTATCCAGAAGAATTCATTAGGTAATAAAATCTTTAATGTTTTCAGAATATAAGTGTTAGCATAATATGACATTTAAAGAAAGTAGCAGCTTATATGAACAAATTCGAGGGAGGAGGAACTGGACCAGAGACACAGAAGCAGCAAAGTGACCAGTCATACTCTGAGGTAAACATCAACCATAAATGAGTTACAGAGAAAAAGCTGGTGTCATTTATGCTTTTATGAAATCAGTCAACATTAGTTCCTATGTTTTTCTTTCATTATTTTCATATGGCAATATTTGAAATCTTTAGTCTATGTTAAAAAGATGGCTATAGCTTTCTGAGTTTTGTACTAGATTAGCAATACTAAATAATGGGTACCAAAATCCATTCCCCATGTCCATCAGGTATAAGGGGTGAAGAAAAACCCCTCTCCCTGCCCCCCAAAATTAAAAGCTTGCCAAAGAGTTTTTCTTAAATATGTCACTCAGAAGTTACATCCTGGCTTATACATTCATGATAGATATAATACGATGGACTCTTGTTATGTGCTTGGTGTTTTACACCAGCATCATAGACTTCGGATTGGAGTCACTACCTCCTACTCATAGACTGTCATAAGGGGTTGAGAAAAAAAAAAAAAAAGGAAAATAATAAATTTTACAGGACAGCTGAGAAGACTTGGTAAACTCACGTGGGATAAACTCTGAGGTTCCAGAAAACACTGTTGGTGATTTAAGTGGTTCTGATGTGGGGTAACAGTTAGTGAGAGTAAGATAAATGTTTTATTTCACTTGTTTTAAATTCTATTAATATTACTCCATTTTCTTTCTGGGCTGTTGTAGATTGTGTGATCTTGGACAATTTACTTAAACTCTTTGTGGCAAACTCTATTTACGGCTTAATAAGAAGGTGTTTACTAATGATAATCACTACTTTCTACTGCAGGATCATCTTCCTTTAAAAAGTTCCAAAGTGTGACATCAGCAAGATGGTGAAATAGAAATTCCCAGACCTTCCTTCCCCAATGGAGACACCCATTTAACAACAATACATGGGTACTTCCCTTTGTGAGAAATCCAAAAACCAATTAATAGGCTCTTATACCCCAAGTGAGGGTGAAACTGCTACACTGAAGCCAGTTGGAAAATTCATGACACTGATTCACCAGATCCCCTCCCCAGGCACAGTGTGGCATAATTGAGAGGAGACCCCCTATTCTTGGATTTTACCTGAAGCAGAGAAGACAAGTCTGTAACACACATCTAATATTCAGACTTTTCATGGGGCTAGGCAAGGGACTGGTGTCTATCATGCTTGAATCTAAGCACCAACAGGAAAGGGTGCCATGGTAGGAGCCATGAGAACAAAAAATGACACTTTGAACAACCAAATCCTTTTTCATCATCTCCCTCTCCCCCATCCCGGCACAGAGCAAGTGGAAGAAAACCCCAAACTCCTAGATTTACCCTCTGGAGGGAAAGACCTGGAGTATGCATCCAATATTCTGGCATTTGGTGGAGTTGCTCAAGGGACTAGTTTCTGTTTCACCTAACTCAGAGCACTAATGGGACCTCCCATACTCTAGATGCCTGGGGGTAACTGAGAAGAAAAAAAAGCTTGGGTGGCTTACTGCTGCTCCAGAACACCCAAGGTACAGCAGACAGAGGCCGATACAGCTTGGCAGCTTCTCTCTTGGGGAGCAAAGGGAAGAGTGGAATGTGCGTCCAACATTGTAGCTTCTCAGGGGGCTACTGAGGGACTGGTTCTGTCTTGCCTGTCTCAGAGCACTAATGGTACTTGTCATACTCTAGATATGTGGGGACCATTGAGAATAAAAAAGATCTGGGTGGTTTGCTACTCCTCCAGAGAACTGTGGTACAGCAGACAGAGGCTAAAATAGTGTGGCGGCTTC
Organism: Cynocephalus volans; assembly: GCF_027409185.1. Taxonomy (NCBI): domain Eukaryota; kingdom Metazoa; phylum Chordata; class Mammalia; order Dermoptera; family Cynocephalidae; genus Cynocephalus; species Cynocephalus volans. Next base: position 78,692,678 of record NC_084468.1, on the reverse strand, counting down.
TCCTCTAGCAGGAAAAGGGAAGTGTGGAGTGGGGCATTCAACATTTGGGATTCATGGGAGGCTTTGTGAGAAAGTGGTTTCTGTCTTGACCAACTTGGAGTGTCTGATGAGACCCAGCATACTCGGGCATAGTTGAGAACAAATAAAACTGGGAGGCTTATGGCAGCTACAAAGAACCTATGGTACAGCACACAGACATAACAGGAAACAGGAGATTATGAGTTTCAGAAAAAAGACACCAACAAAACCTCTCTAATTGGGAATTTACATACAGAAGTCAAGACCAGAGAAGACACATCCACAAAAAAATGTTTGAGAGGACCCTGGAATCTATAGCTGGACTGATGGGTGAAGGTCTTTCCCTATACAAGGGACAGTACATAAAGAATAGGAGAGGCAGCTGTTCTTCGAAATGTTCAGATCCCAACACATAGTAACAAGGTGCACAAATAAACATGGAAATATGCCCCAAGAAAGAGAACAATATAGACCTCTGGAAACCAAACTCAGAGAAACAGAATATATAAATTTCCTGACAAAGAATAATAGTTGTCATAAAGATGCTTAACAAACTCAGAGAAACACTACAATGAACAAAATGAGAATCACAATGAAGCAATATAAAATATTAAAAGGAACTAAACAGAAATTTTGGAGCTAAAGAATACAATAACTGAATTAAATAATTCACTAGAGGGGTTCAACAAAAGACAGAATAAGTGAACTAGAAGACAAGTCCTTTGAAACTATCCAGGCAGAGGAGTAAGAAGAAAAAACAATGAAAAGGGTGAAAAAAGAAGTCATGAGACACCAGCAAGTGGATCAATACACAGGTTTGAGAGTCCAAGATGGAGAAGAGAGAAAGGGACAGAAAGCATATTTGAAGAAATAATGGCTGAAAACTTCCAAAATCAGGAGAATTAAGTGGGCATACAGACTCAAGAAGCCCAATAGAATTCAAATAGGATGAATCTAAAGAAGAATACCCAAAGAAGAATATACCAAGCCATGTTATAATTAGATTGCAAAAAGTCAAAGACAAAGATAAAATTTTGAAAGTACCAAGAGAAAAGCAACTCATCACATAGAAAAGATCCTCTCCAAGACTGTCAGTAGATTTCTCAGCAGAAACCTTGCAGGCTACAAAGGAGTAGAGTAATATAATCAAAGTAATAAAAGAAAAAAACTGCTAGCAAGAATACTTTAGTTGGTAAAACTACATTTTAAAAATAAAGGAGAAATAAATTTCCTAGGTAAACAAAAGCTGAGGGAGTTCATCACCACTAGACCCACCTTACAAGAAAGTAAAGGGAGTTCTTCAAGTTGAAACAAAAGGATGCAAGATAACAACATGAAGTTTTACAAAAGTATAAATATTGCTGATTGCTAAAGTAAATATATAAACAAATATGGAATACTGCAATACTTCCTAGTGCTGCATAAATCACCTTTTCTCTAGTATAGAATTTAAAAGACAAGAGTGTAAAACAATGATGACCATAAAAATATGTTAATGGATACACAATATAAAAATATGTAACTTGTGACAGCAACAACATAAAGTGTGTGTGTGAGGGGAGAGAAGCAAGAGTGGAGATTTTTTCCTTTTTTTGCTATTGAAGTTGAGTTGTTATTAGCTGGAAATAGATTGTAATAAATATAAGATGTTTTATATAAGCTCCATGGTAACTACAAAGAAAACACTTATAGAATATACACAAAAGAAATTGAGAATGGAATCAAAATGATACTATAAAGATCAACAGAATATAGAGAAAGACAGCAAGGGAACAAAAGACAAACAAGAAAACATAAAACAAGAAGAAAAAATTACCAAAATGGCAGTAGTAAGTCCTTCTCTGTTAGTAATGCAAATGAATTAACCCCTCAATCAAAAGAATTGGAGTGGCAAGTGGATAAAAACAATTTTTTTAAACCTACAACTGTATGCTGTCTACAAGAGACTCACTTCAAATTTAAAGACACTCATACGCTGAAAGTTAAAGGATGGAAAAAGATATTCCACAAATATGGTAACCCAGGGTGGGCAGCAGCAGCAATACTTACGTCAAACAAAACAGATATTAAGTCAAAAACTGTCATAAAAGACTAAGAAGGACATTATAATGACAAAAGGGTCAATTTTCCAGGAAAATAGAATAATTATAAATATATATGTACCCATCATTAGAGCTCCCAAATGTATAAAGCAAACATTGACAGTACTGAAGAGAGAAATAGACAGGAACAGAATATTTGGGGATTTCAATACACCACTTTAAATAATAATGAGAACAACCAAGCAGAAGATCAAAAGGAGACAAAAGACTTGAACAACACTGTAGACCAAATAAGTCTAACATACATAAAGAACCATCCAACAGGAGAAGAACACACATTCTTCTCAAGTTCACATGGAACATTCTCAAAGATAGATCACATGTTAGGTCACAAGACAAGTCTTAACAAATTCAAAATGACTGAAATCATACCAAGTATATTTTGACCAAAGTATTAGTCTATTTTCTGTTGTTTATAACAGAATAAATGAAATTGGGTAATTTATAAAGTAATACAATTTATTTCTTACAGTTTTGGAGGCTGGGAAATGGTAGGGGCTTTCATCTTGGTGGGAACTCTCTACAGAGTTCATCCCTGTAGTGATGCAGGCAATCACACGGCAAGAATGGCAAGAGCTCTTTCATGGTCTCTTCTTATAAAGCCACCGGTCCATGCCCATGACAACTTATTCAACCATCAGCCCATTACGCCGTGAATGGATTAATCCATTCATAATGGCATGGTCATCACAATCCAGTCACCTCTTAAAAGCCCCACCTTTCAAATACCATAATCAAATTTCCCACCCTCTTAATACTGTTACAATAGGGGTCAAGTTCCAATGAGTTTTCGGGGAGACATTCAATCCATAGCAACCACAATGGAATGAAAGTATAAATCAATAAGCAGAAAAAAAACTGGAAAATCACAAATATGAGGAAATTAAACAACACATTATTGAACAATCAATGTGTCAAAGAATAAATCAAAAGGTAAATTTAAAAAATATCTTGAGTTAAATGAAAACAAAAACACAAAATACCAAAATGTAAGAAATGTGGAAAAAATAGTACTAAGAGGGAAGTTTATAACAATAAACAGCTATGTTAAAAAAAGAAATCTCGAAGAGAACACACCTAGGATCCTGGGCAAGGAGCCAAGTGCCATAGTTCCATCCACCAGGAAGCAGGCAAAAGAGCATTACCCAGAAGCCTTGCCAAAGAGCTAAGGGCCACAGCCCCCCTCCACCCAAAAGCAGGCAAGAGAGCATGCTGAAAACACCACTTCCGTGCAGGTGGCCCACCAAGCTATCACCATATCCACAGCTGCTGAAAGTGTGGCTCAAAGCCGCAGCAGCAGACACAGCCACTGGGCAGATACTCAACTGCACTGATACAGGGAAGGTCACCAACAGAGACTGGAAAAAGTAGAGGACTTCTCTCTCCTCACAGCCCACTCTGGAGTAGTAGAAGAAGCAACTGTTCTTCCAGATGATCAGGCATCAATGTACAGATACTAGATACAAAAACCCAAGGAAATATGACACCACCAAAAGAATACAGTAATTTTCGAATATCAGACCCTGTAGAGCAGGAAACACTTGAAATGACTGAGAAGGTATTCCAAACAACAATCTCAAGGAAACTCACTGATATACAAGGAGACTCAGACAATGTAATGAAATGAGAGAAAAAATCCAGGATGTGAAGGAAGAAATTTACAATGAGATTAACATCTTAAAAAAGAATGTAGCAGAACTCATGGAACTGAAAGATTTACTCTATGAAGTAAAAAGCACAACCAATAACTTAAGCAGAGGGCTAGAACAAGGAGAAAAAAGAATTTCTGACCTCAAAGATAGCCTTTTTGAAATAACATGGGTGGACAAAAAAAAGGGGGGGGGGAAGAATTTTAGAAAATGAAGAAAATCTAAGAAAGCTTGCAGATAACCTTAAGCGCACAAACATTTGAATCATGGGTGTTCCAGAAGGGGAGGAGAAAGGAAAAGGCATGGAAAACCTGTTCAATGAAATAACAACAGAAAACTTCCCAGGTGTAGGGAGAGACATGGACCTTCAGATCCAGGAAGCTCAAAGATTCCCAAACAGATTCAACCCAAAAAGATCCTCTCTAAGACACATTATAGTCAAACTGGCGAAGCTCAAAACAAAGAGAGAATCTTAAAAGAAGCAAGAGAAAAGCATCAAGTCACCTATAAAGGAGACCCTTTCAGACTAATAGCAGACTTCTCAATAGAAAATCTACAGGCCAGGAGAAACTGGGATGATGTATTCAAATACTAAAGGTCCTGCTAGCCAAGAATACTATACTCAGAAAGGCTATCCTTCAGAAATGAGGGGAAAAATAGTGTATTTTCCAGACGAACAAAAGCTATGGGATTTCACTACGACACAACCAGCCCTACAAGAAATTCTCAAGGAAATCCTGCATCTGGAATCCAAAAAACAATAATCACTATCATGTATAGACAAGAAAGAACAATACCCGGTGGTAAAACAAAAATGCAAACCAAAAAGTGAAAGAAACTAAATCTTACCACCACAAAAGCCATAGTGACTATGTAATAATGCTCGTACTTTACTTCTGATTTTAGTCTTCTCTATTTTTCCTTGGTTGGTCTAGATAAAGGTTTGCAAATTTTGTTGCTATTTTTAAAGAATCAACTTTTAGTTTGTTGATTTTCTCTATTGCTTTTCAATTCCCTATTTCATACATTTCTGTTGTTAATATTTGTTATTTCCTACTTATATTTGCTTTTTGTTTAGTTTGCTCTATTTTCTTAAGGTGGGGTGTATATTACTGACTTTAGATCTTTCATATTTTTAGTATAGATGTTTACAAGTAAAAATTTTCCTCTAAGCACTGCATTAAGGCTGCATCCTATAAATTTTGGCATGTTGCACTATGATCTTTATCTGAAAGTACTCTAATTACACTGTTATTTTTCATTTTACCTATTGTGTATTTAGGAGAGTGTTGTTTAATTTCCAAACATTTGTGAGTTTTCTAAAGTTTCTTCTGTTCTTGTGGTCAGAGAACATATTTTCTATGAACTTAGAGTTAAAAAAAAAGACGAAATTTAAACAAATAGAAAAAGTTCATGGAATTATGTCCATTAGCTTTCAATTCTATTTTCCATGAACTTTTTGAAGTTCCCTTGTGTTTATATTCTGTTTTATTCACTTTTTATGCAATTTATGTTGGTAAATTTAGATATTTATTTTCTGTTCTTGATTTCTTTTTATTAAGTGGACTTGATAGGCTTAGAAATTAATTTGCCTATGAAAATTTTATTCATCTTTCCCTGTTGAAATTAATTTGATATTTGATGCTTTTGGAAAACTTTAGAGAGCTATTTCAAAAAATTGTACTGAGTATGGAATGAAATAATAAATTTTAATAAGTTTTACATCTCCAGTTTTTGTGAAAATTTGAAGCCCTACTTTCTACAGATTATTTCATTATTCGGTTATTATTCAGTGTATGTATGTATTTGTTATTTGAACAAATAAAGTTTCATATGCTTGTTTTAAAAAAAACAGTACAGTATATGCAAGAACATTTTAATTTTCATTGAGGTCATTCTGAAGAAATAATTTCCCCAATGAGTGGATGATCAGGAGTTGGTATGGTCACAGGCCTCTTCACAAGGAGAGATTAATATATGAACTACAGGCTGACTGTTTCTCTCCCTGGAGCAGAAGATGCTGCTGTTCTTTTACAACTGCTCTGACCACACACACTTGATATAATCAATGATGCCACAAGCAGTCAAAGTTATAAATCACCCTCACCATCTGCACTGGAAGATCCACTCCTATGATGCAGCTTCCTAATTCGCATGTCTGGTGTCTGGGCTGGGATGTTTAAAGGATAGGCTCAGTTGGGACTGTCAGCTGCAACTGTCTACTTGTGCCTTTCCAATATGGCAGTTTGGGGCTCAAAGACAGTGATCCTGGTAAATATGTGGAAGCTCAGGCCTTTTATGACCTAGCAAAGGAAGCCACAGCACTTCAATTTCACTATAGTCTATTGGTGAAAGCAGTCATGAGTCTGTCCGGATTCAAGGAGAGGGGACATAGATCCCACCTTTTAATGAGAGGAGCATCAAAGAAATTGTGGCCATGTTTTAAAACAACTACAATATCATTTTATCAGTTAAAAAAAAAACTCAAATAAGGAATCTAACATTACACGTCAAGGAACTAGAAAAAACAAACAGCTAACCTTAAATTAGCAGAAAAGAGAAATGAATAAAGATTAGAGCAGAAATAAATAAAATAGAGAATAAGAAAACAATAGAAAAAATCAACAAAACCAAGAGTTGTTTTTTTGGAAATATAAACAAAATTGACAAACCCTTAGCCAGGCTAAGGAAAAAAGAAAAGATTCAAATAAACAAAATCAGAAATGAAACAACGTATATTACAGCTGATGTCACATAAATACAAATATTATAAGAGACCACTATGAATAACTGGGTGGCAACAATTTGATTAATCCTCAAGAAATGAATAAATTCCTAAAAATATACATGCTACCAAGTCTGACTCATGAAGAAAAAACAAATCCGAACAAATCTATGCTACGAGTGTAATGAGTAAGGAGATTGAATCAGTAATGAAAGACTTCGCAACAAAGAAAAGTTCAAGATCAGATGGCTTCTCTGGAGAATACTATGAAACATTTAAAAAAGAATTAATGCCGATCCTTTTTAAACTTTTCAAAAAATTGAACAGGAGGGAAAACTTCCAAAGTCATTTTACAAGGCCAGCATTATCCTGACACCAAAGCCAGATGAGTACAATACAGGGAAAGAAAATAATAGTCAATGTCTCTGATTAATATAGAAGCAAAGTCCTTAGTAAAATACAAGCAAACCTAATTCAACTACAAATTTTAAAAAAATACACCATGACCAAGTGGGGTTTATCACTGGGATGCAAGGATGTTTCAACATATGCAAATCAATCACTGTGATATTCTACGTTAGCATAAGAAAGGGTAAAATCACATGATCATCTCAATAGATGCAGAAAAGCATTTAATATAATTCAGCACATTTTCATTTATATATAAATATAAATATATATAATATATATTATAAGCTTATATAAATATAAACATATATACATTTCAAAAAAACACTCAAACTAGGAATGAAAAATTACAAGTTATTTATAAATTTATATAAATATATATAAATATAAATATATGTATTTTTTTTAAAAAACACTCGACAATCTAGGAATAAAAACAAATTACCTCAGCATAACAAAACCTATATACAACAAGCCTACAGATAACATCATACTCAATGGTGAAAAACTAAAAGATTTTCCACTAAGATCAGGAATAAGACAAGAATGTACACTTTCACCACCTCTATTCAACATAGTACTGGATGTCTAAACTAGAAGAATTAGGCAAGAAAAAGAAATAAAAAGCATCCAAATCAGAAAGGAAGAAGCAAATTCATCTCTCTTCTCAGATGACATGCTCTTATATGTAGAAAACCCTGAAGATCTCACACACACACACACACACACACACACACAAAAACACACACAGAAAGAAAAATGTTAGAATTAATAAACAAATTCAGCAAAGTTGCAGGATACAAAAATCAACATACATAAGTTAGTTATGTTTCTGTACACTTACAACAAACAATTCAAAAAAGAAAGTAAGAAAACAATACCATTTAAAATAGCATAGAAAGAATAAAATATTTATGAAGAAACTAAACAATGGACACAAAAGTTTACTTTGAATACTACAAAACATTGCTGAAAGAAATTAAGAAGATACATAAAACTGAAAAGATATCCTAGGTTCATGGACTGGAAGATTCAATATTGTTAAAATGTCTGTATCACATAAAACAATCTATAGATTCAATGCAATTCCTATCAAAATTCCTTGGAATATTTTTGAAGAAATAGATAAAAAGAAAAAATCCTAAAATTGATAAGGAACCAAAAAGCACACAGACTAACAAACAAAAAAATCTTGATAAAGAACAAAGTTGCAGAACTAACACTCCCCAAATACAAAACATATTATAAAGCTACAGTAATCAAAACAATATGCTACTGGTATAAAGACAGACAGATAGACCAATGGATCAGAATAGATAGCCTAGAAATAAACCTATGCATATATTGTCAAATGATCTTCATCAAGAGTGCTAAGACTATACAACATGAAAGGATAGTCTCTTCAACAAATGGTATTGGAAAAACTGGATACCCACACAAAAGAATAAAATTGGACATTTTAATCTATACACAAATATCAACTCAAAATTGATTAAATACTTAAATGTGTGTCCTGAAACCATAAAACTCCTGGAAGAAAACATACGGGAAAACCTTCATAGCAGTGATCTTGGCAACGATTTCCTGGATAAAACACCAAAAGCATAGGCAACAAAAGCAAAAACAGGCAAATGGGATTGTAAAAAACTAAAAAGCTCTGCACAGGAAAAGAAATAATTAACAAAGGGAAAAGGCAAACAAAGGAATGGTAGAAAATATTAGCAAACCATGTATCTGATAAAAAGTTAATATTCAAAATATACAAGAAATTCCTACAGTAAAATAACAAAAATGATAAACCCAATTAAAAATGGGCAAAGGACTTGAACAGACATTTCCCCAACAAAGACATACAAATGACACATGAGAAAATGCTCACCATCACTAATCATCAGGGAAATGAAATCAAAACCACAATTAGATATCATGTCACTCCTTTTAGGGTGGCCATTATATAAACAAAACAAAACAAAAAAACTGCAACAACAACAGCAACAACAAAATAACAAGTATCAGAGAGGATGTTGAGAAATTGGAACCCTTGTGTACTGGTGGTGAAAATGTAAGATGTTGCAGCTGCTATGGAAAAGGGTATTAGGTTCCTCAAAAAATTAAAAGTAGAACTACCATATGATCCAGCAATCCTACTTCTGGGTATTTATCGAAAAGAATTGAAAACAGGATCTAAAAGACATTATTTGCACCCCCATGTTCATTGCAACATTACAAAAGCCAACAATCTAAATATCTGTCAACAGGTGAATAAAGGAAATACATACATACAATGAAAAATTATTCAGCTTTTAAAAAGATGGAAATGTTGTTACATGCCACAACATTAGTGGATGAACCTTGGTGACATTATACTAAGTGAAATAAATCAGTCACAGTAGGACAATAGTACATGATACCACTTTCATAAGGCATCTAAAGCAGACAAACTAAATAGAAGCAGAAAGTAGAATGGTGGTTTCCAGGGGCTTGGGCAGAGGAGAAATGGGGAATTTCAGTGCAATGAGTACAGAGTTTCAGTCATGAAAGATAAGAAGTTCCACAGGTCTGCTGTACAACAATGTGCATGTAGTTACAATACTTTACTGTGCACTTCAAAACCTATGCATTTTTTACCACTTTATATATAGCCTAAGAGTGTTTGAGGTGTTTAAAAATTTGAAGATTCATTTCCATCTTGTAAAATTGTGAAATTCTATTTTGATAATGTGTATACATGGGGAGGGGAATGTGAGTGTAAAATGGGAAGTGGTCTTCATAAGCTTAGTGTGACATACTTTTTACGGAAGATGAGATAGCCACAACTTCACACTGCAACACTATCAATATTTTATTTTCTCATCTGACAGAAGGACCAGTCCTTGGTGTCAGAGCAATAGTTTGGTGAAAGGAAATCTTGTGTTAATTCTTGCCACAAATTGAGACAGAGTGGCTGTCAAGGCTATTGACTTGAAATGTGGATAAAGGTGGATGAGAAACTTATTTCCTAGGTGATACCAGAGTTTAACAATACCAAGACACCAGATATACAATGTTCAGATTGAATTTGGAAAGAGGTGTCCAGGAGAACACTTTATGCCTATTCACTTTATGCTTCGCTCTTGAAGTTATTCTCCTAGTTGGTGAAAGACAAATATAAATGTGTTCCCACTCCCAATCTGGCTAATGCAGATCAAGAAGCCAGTGTCTTGAAGACAAGACCTGTCTTATGGCCACCTGTCACCAACCCAAATAAAGCCGTAAAGAACTAAGATATAACACCTATAAATGGATAACAAAATTATTCAGAAATACATAAAATGTTAACATTAAAGAAAAAATATTTTTATCAGGAGAAAATCAGAAAGTGCTCAAATGTTAAATCTAGGAATATAGTATTACAGAACCTTTCATAAGAAGTGGTTTTGAGTGTTTCAAATCATCCGTTGAAGTTGTTCAAATTAGGATTACACAAGTATTTGTCTAAAACCCATAGGCCTGGCAGCTCAAGGTTAAACATAAAATCCCATATTTGGGTGCCTTTCTGGAAGGGTTCTAAGGCTAATCCAACATTATTTTTCATTCTCCAGTAATATAGAACTCAAGAAAGTAATTATACTGACCAAAACAATTTTGTGCATATACATTTGATTTCATTATGGAAAAATTGAAATTGTTCATTAATTTTTACCTTTTTACTAAAAACACTACTTTAATATCAGAGTTGCAATGTCCTCATGTTAAAACTGTAAAATAAAATATATTCATATACAGAATCGTGTCCATAAAAATAATACTATCTAAGTTTTATAAAAATCATATATTATTTAAAATAAGTATTTTACTGGATATTAAGCTATATAATCGGGTTGGATTTTTCAAAATATCATATTTTGAAATTAGCATTCCTTATAATATAAGAAAAGATTCTTGGAATTTATGATTAACTTGGGAAGCACATGTGCAAATATTATCTAGATATCTTGGCCTTCGACCTTTATGGAGAAAAAAAACTCCTTTATGGGGAAAGGATTGTTAAATAGATATAGTTCATATCATTTTTTCTGGGAAGTTGAGGAAACTGAAAAGACGTAACTGTCCTTAAGTTGTAAAGTAAATTAAACAGAGTAAAAAAATGGAATGCAGTTCCATATTAGATGTTGGCATCTTTATTACTATGAGAAGATAATAATCAATTTGTTATTATACTCATAATTTTTAGTAATAAAACGTCACCATTGTATATTTTAAGTAAGCTTTCAAAAAGTCCCATCATTTATGTACTTCTGACCTATCTTCTAAAAAAATTTGCTCTGAAAAATTTCCACCTGATACTGACAACAGATCTATTCAACACTAAATCACCCCTGCACTGAACCATTGTCATTTCTGTAAATGATGCTCCTTTTGAAATCACTTTATGGGTTAAGAGGACAGTTCTGTAAATGTAAAAACTGATCAAAAAATTATTGACCACAAGACTTTAACCTCAGTACAAGCAGTTTTCAAAAAACTACAGTGGCTCAAGCTGCATTTATTACTCACTGCAGTTCTCAGCACAGCCAATAATCTCTGTTCCTTTTCAATGTTTTCATGAGGAATGCCTTGATCATCAAGGGGGAAATAACGTCTTCTCCACAAACGCAGTTCTCTAAATTTTCCAGTCCTCAAAGAGGGTGTTTGTAACTTGGATAAGACATCCTGTTCTTAAGCAAAAGACTTGTAATTGATCAAAAATTTTACAAAAGACAGCTGGACAGCTTTAACATTAACAAACTCTCTGGAGTCAGAATCAACTATTATGTGGAGCAGAATCCCTTTCCAGACTTTCAACAATTGGTAATTACAACCAAATCACAGCACCTGGAGTGATGCTGCTGCTGCCACCCTGAGACAATGACATCATCAGTCCTCACCTGAAGTAAATTAAAAGGACTTGCCATGCTAAATGATACTAACTTTGCTTTAACAAAATGTTTTTGTCTTAACTGTGCTAACCTGATCTATAGCTTTTGCTTTTTCTTTTAAATAAATAAAACGGGGGAGATGTGGAATATACTATAAAGCAAGTGTACCTTACAGGGCCTGGTTTTCCAAAACCTTGCAGTTTCAAATACTGACCTTTCAAGGACAGGAAATTTTCCCCAGGCTATTGAGTCTCTGTTGCAAGATAAGAATTGTGGCACAGCAAGGTTGCTGGCTCAAGGACAGACTAGTTACTGATTGAAATGTAAAGATACTGGGAAATTGCTGTAAGAAGGAATGTTTGCTGAGATCAACTTTTGTTGATAGCCTTACAGGAATGTCTTCTGGCTTGTTTCACTGAACGTTACCAGCCTATATTGTTAAACTATAACCCCACCTATGTTCTTTTCCTGTAACTTCCTGGTCTGGAAAATAAATGCAGGAAGAGAACCCCGATTCTGGGTTAATTTCCCAAGGAAGGATTGCCTCTCGCTGGAGCATTCCCAGGGAAGTTAACCACTTGGGGCTTCTCACTGCTCAGAAGAGATGGGCTTTGAGTAATCCTTTGCGTCTCCATCACCCAGGGGAAGTGGGGTGACAAATCTGTGGGGGGGCAAAGCAACACAAAACAACAAAATGGATCATCATGGCATCATCACTCATCTGCATCTGCCGTTAGCCAATTCACTAATGTCAAATACAAACATTCCATAAAAATGATTTATTTTAAATAAAATCAATAGGAAAAAAGGCAGATTAAGAACTTTGATTACCAAAGTTTATTTTAGGTCAAAAGTAAAAGGGCAAGCACTTACTATTTGGTTACATTATTTTTAGGATTGTTGCATTGTGCCAGCGACCACCACCTACCACTGAGCTGGTTGCGTTCTGCATAGCTATGGGCAGATCCCACAACCAGCACCACCATATACAATGACTGTGCTCATAACTCTAAGGCTTTTGTGATAAATATGTCTTTGTGAGTACTTTTATAATTGTACCTATAACAAATGCCAAGAGTAGTGTGGATGACATTTGATTTTGAAAGGCATAAATAGTTGAAGCCCTTGGAAAGAGAATAAAAGTTGAGAAAACAGTATTCCAAGAAAACTTTATTTACTTATCCTTCTTTTGTCATAATTCATAGTACCACAGGAAAACCAAAAGGAATAGGAAAACCAGAAGAAGCTGTTGTTGTAAAAACATTTTCAAAATCAGTAATAATAATAAAAGAATCCCTTAAATAATTGAAACTCTGTTCTATATTACCACATGGCAACAATGAGGAGCTGAATATTTGGTTCTCTGTTTATTTCGTATTTATACTGAAAAAATAAAAAACTTAAAAAAGTCAAATATTCCAGGTCATTTATCAATACCATATCCCCTCCTCTGCGAGGTCTTGCTCCCTTAATAATGCTTATGTGTTCATTACAGGATTTATGACCCTCTATTATAGTTATCTGGACAGGTGTCTGTCTCCATGAATGGAATTTTAATTCTTTTAAGTCACAAATTAACTTTTATTCATCTTGATATGCCCACTAACTACTGCAATGTTTTAAGAAAATCTAGGAACAAAATACATATCTAGAGAATAAATGAGAAAGGAATGAATTAAAGATTTGCTGTTGAAGGACTCTTCCAAAAAAGTTTCTTTCATCTTTCTATTATATACCAATGATATTATAGTCATAATCAGTCTAACCAGACAGTTATAACTTTATTCATGTATGCTATGGTCTGAATGTTTGTTCCCTGCAAAGCTCATGTTGGAACATATTGAGGAATATGATATTTGAAAGTTGGACCTTTAAACAGTGATTGGATTGTGAGGACTATATCTTCATTCATGGATTAATGGGTTAATCCCTTAATGGGTTATCAGGGAGTAGACTGGTGGCTTTATCAGGAAAGAAAGAAAGCATGTGTAGATGCACTAGCCATGCGATATTCTCCAGGCCTCTGTAGAGTTTCCACCAAGAAGGCCTTCACCAGATGCACCCCCTTTGATCCTGGACTTCCCAGCCTCCAAAATTGTAGGAAAAAAATTTTGTCTCTTTATAAATTACCCAGTTTCAGGTATTCTGTTATCAGTGACAGAGAACAAACTAATAAAATGTATGCATTCTCCAAATATTCATTGCATATCCATGTGACAGCCTCTGGGTCTAAGCCCTGAGTTAGAGATTTGAAGAAGATATACTGAAATTCTGCCATCACAGAACTTAGATCACAGTTGGTAGTTGAGAGTGTTATTAGAGTATGTAGCAGGGAGGACTTTTCTAGAGTAAGAATGTCTCCCTGAAAAAATAATTTTAAGGCTGAGATGCAGAAGATGAATAAGAATTTGACAAAAAAGGGAAAAAAAGGAGGTGGAGAAAAGAGTAAGAATATTCTTTATAATACTAAATTAGATGTATGAATGCTAATTTATGATAAGCTGACTTAAGCTTTTAAAATATAATGTCCAAATAATGCTTATAAAAGTTTAAAGTTTATATTCAGGGCACTTAATAATAGGTTTTTATGTATTTTAAACTAATCATTTTTATATTTGTAAATTAATTGGTATAAAAACAGAGCATGAATCCCCTTAAAGTACGGAACATAAAAAATAAATATAATTTCACAATATAATTTTACATTTTTTGTCAATAATTTAAAGAAAATATATGAAATAATTAGTGTAAAATGCTTTTTTTGAGAAGGAAAATCTATGTTAAATAGAATAAATGATTATTTTAAAATTACCTTATGTTCTTTTATTTATTATTCAAGATTTTGATGCTAGAATCGATGAGTAATTTGAGTAAATGCAATTCTTGAAATCAAAACTGCATTTCTTTTTAATCCATCTGAAATGATAAAAGTTAATGTGGCATCTAAATTCACGTATATTAAATTGAATGTATCATCTAATCATCAGAAATAAGGCAAAATAGACTACGTACCTCTTGGGAGTGAATCTTGGGGTTTTTTTTCTTAAATTTGATCCTTTAACAATGAACCATTCAAGGATTCATGTTTATAGAATTTTATAGCATGATAATAGAGATCATATTCATACTTCAAGAAGGCCTTTAAACTGCACAAGATTGACAGAATTAGAACAGAACCAGCTGGGTTAAATGGGAAACTAACTGATCAGAATTTACATGAGAGTACTGCAAAGACTTATACAGGAATCTCCTAAACCTCCTAATCTATATTAAAGAAAACATTCGAAAACACATAGTTTTAGTGTCAGGACTTCAATAGTTTTAATAGAAGAATGAAATTTCCTAAATTAGAATATACCAATGTAATTCTTTACTCCCAGGGAATTAATAAAAATTATATTTATATTCTCTCATACGCGAGATCTTAAAAAGTTCACGAAAGGATTCTTATTATCGTTTCATTCAATTTTTCCATGAACTATTTGAAGTACCCTTGTGTAGCTGTATGTTATTCTTTTTAGGGAATATTGGGGGTTTTTTATATATTAATTCCAGAAGTAATTTTGTGAAATAATTTTGGTCCTCAAAAAAACACTTAAGAAAAGTAATCAGGTATGCTTAGTCCAATAAATTTAAACTTATAACTTTTATCTTCAACATTCATCAAGAAAAAGAGTTATTCTGAAAATAAAAGAGAAGTAAGAGTTTAAATGGAAAATTATGGCAAGTTTTCATTCTTAATAAACAAATATTTATTGGGGGAAATCATAGTGAGTATATTTTATTCTGTTCAGCTGGATACTAAGATCACATAGCAGAAATGCCTTTTCAGAGCTGAACTTTAATATTATGCTCTGAACCTTCATCAGGCATCACTGTAAGAAGGAGTCAAATGAAAAATCATTTCTGTGCTCATTATTAAACTACAGTTTATTTTCCCTAAGTGTATCTCCTTAACATTTCAAAGGGAGAGATTTCCTTAGCAGTTTACCAACAGGAAAAAATGTGTTTCTCTTCAGGAATGGGAATACTTCCCTCATTTGGATAATAAGAACAATGCAACTTATGTGTACATTCCCCACATACATTTTTGAGTGGTATGTGTGAGTGTGAGTGTGAGTGCGTGTGTGTGTGTGTGTGTGTGTGTGTGTGTGTGTGTGTGTGTGTGTGTGTGTGTGTGTGTGAAATTCCGGGAAGCTAAAAGTCACAAAAGATGTATATTCATATTAACTATACTTGAGGTCCTTCCAAAGGCCTTGTTTTCTATTTCCATTTTATTCACTTTATTGCACAGGCTTTCTTTGCTGCAAATCATTGGGATACACTTGGAAAGGAGTTAATATACAGGAATATCACTGCAGAAAAAGAAATAGAAATTCTATGTTTTAACACACTGCTGATATTTTTCAGAGGCTTTCACGGCACGATTCCCTTGGTTTCTAAAACTAGCTATAAATAATGATTTGATTAACAAGTACAAAGAAAATTAAGAAAATCATATACAAAGTTCATACTCTTTTTTTTTCTTTTTTTTAATTGAAGGATAATTGTTTGTACATATTTTGAGGGTACAGTATTGACTAACATTAACTGCGTACAACATGTGAAGAAAACTAATCAATTCTAGCAATTGATTAGTAAAATTTCCCTTTATATGTCACAAGGAACTTTACCAAAGTGTCGGAATTTTGGTTTAGAAAAGAGAAATTATACATCGATTGTCATATGCAGCAAGAGAGTTGCAGAAAAATCTAGCAGTATAAATCATAGTGCATATAACAATGCACACAAGTAAATTTACTTTGTGGGATTCTGCAGCAATTTATGAATATGACTTATCAATTATCTTGCAATTTCCTTAATAGATTCCCAGGAAAACTCAACAGTTCTAAAAATTAGCAAGAGTAATTTACTAAATCAAAAGCCTTATGGCTCATCAAAATAAACAACTTTTACTCTGTAACAGACAATATGAGGAAGTAAAAAAAAAAAGCAAAACTACAGACTAAAAGTAAAGATTGGCAAGCCACACAGCTGATAAAAGACAGTTATCTAAAATATATAAAGAGCACTCAAAAGTCAACAGTAAAAAATCCAAATAAACCAATTAAAATGGCCTAAATAATGAACAGACATTTTACCAGAGAGGATATACCAACAGCAAATAAACACATGATAAGATGTTCAACATCATTAGCTGTTGGGGAAATGTAAACTAAAACCACAATGAGATATCATTACACACATATCACAATCGACATAATAAAAATGCAACACCCAAAGCTGGTAAGAAGGCAGAGAAACTGGATTATTCACGTAGTGGTGGAGGGAATGTAAAATGGTAGTGTTACTCTGGAAAACAGTTTGGAAGTTTCTCATAAAACTAAACATGCACTTACCATATGTGGTAGGCAGAATAATGCTAACCTGCCCCCTCTCATGCACCCCTCCCCCGCCAAAAAATGATGCCCATGTCCTAATCCCTGGAACCTGTGAATATTTTACCTTACTGGACTTTGCAGAGGTGGTTAAATTAAGGATCTTGAGATGGGAAGATTAACCTGGATTATCCAGGTGAGTCCAATGTGTTCACAAGAATACTTGTAAGGAAAAGAGGGAGTCAGGGCAGTCAAAGGCAGAGGAGGAGATGTGACAACAGAAGAAGAGCAAAGAGAGAGAGAAGTGAGGAAGGGAGAGATCTGAAGATGCTATGCCACTGACTTTAAAGATAAAGGAAGAGGCTGCAATCAAGGAATGTGGAAAGCCTTTATGAGCTATAAAAAGCTATGAAGCAGATTCTCCCCAGAGCCTCCCAAATGAACATAGACCTGGCCATAACTTGATATTAGGCCAGTGAGACTTCTAACCTCCACAACTGCAAGATATTGAAATTTGCATTATTTCAGCTTCTGTGGTAATTTCTTACAGTAGCAATTGAAAACAAATACAGCACACAACCCATTGATTGTACTCTTGGGTATTTATTCCAGAGAAATTAAACTTGTCCACATGAATTTCACAGCAACTTTAGTCATAATATTTAACAATAGAAGACAGCCCAAATACCTTTCAATGAGTAAATGGTTAAACAGTCATACAAACATCCCATGGAATACTGCTCAGTAATAAAAGAACAAACTATTGATACAGCCAACTTAGATTATTCTTCATGGGATTATACTGAGTGAAAAGAGCCAATGTAAAAAGATTATACTGTATAATGTATGATTCTATTTATATAACATTTTTGAAATGACAAAATTTTAGAATGGAGAACACAATACTGTTTGCCACTGGATTAAGATGGAGAGGGAAGGGAGCAAGGTTGGTGTGAAATTTTGGTGGTGAGAATTTTGGTAAATCTTAAGAGGAATTAACTAGTAGCATGATTTGTTAATCATGACAAAAAACTGACAAAAGTCATACAATTCTCTCTTAGCAATTCAGTTAGAATCTAAAATAGTCACATTGTCAGTTGTATTCATTCAGCCTGTTTTTATTTTCTTCTACATGACAGGGTCTCACTGGTATTTGCAAATAGGTAGAAAGTCTTCAGAAGTAAGAAATAAGTTGAAGTATCATGCACTCATCTATTAATGGAGCAGTTGTCTTAGGAAGTTAGTATTTAAATTATATAGCCCAGCAATTTTTTAAAAATACTCTGAAATGGTCAAAACCAATTCTCTAAAGAGGATTACAGAACAGAATGTTGAAGAGACCCTGCTTAAAAATATTATTAATTACAATGATTTATATTTAATGCCTACCTTCCTAAGATACACATCTGCAAAATAGATTTGGTGTGTAATAACAGGAAGTCTTATAATAGTGCATATGCTTATCAGTGATTGAAATGACACATACAGATGAAATTAACATCCTATTTAACCTTAACTGAGTAAGAATTTTAAAAGAACCAGAAAAATGTATCATCTTGTTTAAGAGCTAAAGATGAGGCAACAGATAAGTAAGGATGTTTTATGGGTCTAAACATCTACCACTTGTGAAATGGAGAAAATATAGTTTCAGTTTGGCTCTTTCAATGGCAACACACTGAAATAATACAGTCTTTTGTAATTATGGTATTATGCTATGCATTTTGTTTTGAGTTTATATTCATAAATAGTAATATAACTTTAAAAAATTTTGTAATAATAACTCTATGTTCTAAATGTTGGCTGTGAGTAGAAAGTAATCTCATTTTAATTAGCTGCTTACTTCTATATGCTAAATTAGAACTACATTACAAAATAAAAACCTTTAAATTATATAGTGAAAAAATCTCCAAAAATAATTACCAGAATCTGTACAGGAAGACATAATTATTATGGGCTAAATTCTTTCTTCATCTTCATTTTTACATCTCCCACAGAAGCCAATAGACAAAAAATGCATATATATCTAAGGGCTGAATATCAATTTACTGTGAATTCTTCTGGGTAACGTCCAAAAACTAATGGAGGATATATTGTAGAAGCTTAAAATAAACATTTTCAACTATGTATAGTGAAACCAACTTAAGACATCATCCATTCCTTTTAGAAGCAGGGATCTGGAATGTTCAATGCTAACCTTGATTTTCCAATCAATTCACTGTCTGCCCCTGAAGAACTTATTTAATTAGTCTATGTCTAACTTTATGCATCTGTAAAATGGAGATAATAAATATTCTTTTACCTCATGGGATGTTTGGGGAATTCATGATTGAAAAATGCAAAAAGATTTGTGGATGAAAGTTATAGAGCAAAGTGCAGAATGGGAGCATGTCAGATGTTATACTCTGTTCTGTATCTAGCACATTGTTGGCTAGCAGTAAGCACCACTTGATAATAACCGTGTTTAGAATAACCATCAGAAACCTTAATATATAAGGCTGTTGAACAGTATGAAAAGATAACTCTATTCTGGTGGAGATACAGGATCTGCTTTCTAATCTTACCAAAGTGGATTAATAAATCACCAAAGGAAGAGGCTATTCCAAAAAAGAAATAACATACTCAAAGGCATAACCACTTGAGCAATAAAAGCATAAGGGTGGAAAGCATATATATAGCATATTGGTCAAAACCATGAGCTTTGAAGTTAGGTTTCAATACCAGCTCTACTTTGCATGTGACCTTGGGTAAATTATTTTTCGCACTTACTTAATCAGTAAAAGAAGAGTAATAGAACTGAAAATAGCCTCATGAGAGTTCTGTGAGAATTAATGAAAATGAATATAGGACACTTACCATAATGCTGTTATTTGAGCTACCCACTCTTTGGTATTTGCTACAGCAGCCCAAACCAACTAAGACAGTGATATGGCAGTGAACGAGTTTTCAAGGAGCTTATATTCAAAAAGACAGAAAGAAAAACAATATGGTAATAAAGGAACATAATAATTTCAGATGATTAAGTATGTTATGAAGCAGACAAAGCAATGTTCTAGAAACCACAGTACACATTAGAATCACCCAGAAAGCATTTTTAAAATCTCACACAACTGTAGGTTTGTGGTCTACATGCAGTAGATGTAGAATGTGTCCTCACCTATGACAGCAAAAAGAAAGAATAGAAACCTGAAGAGAAAGGAAAAGTGTTGAGTTGGTGTCCACAGAGAAGTCACTACATTTACATCAGAATATCCAAAGGGAATTGATATATGGATTGAGATCTTAGGATAGATATTTGGGCTGGGATACAGGTTTTGGAAGCAACAGTACACAACTTGCTTTTCAGATCATAAATGAATGTAAGACTGCCTTATAAGCTCTGAGTTAGTTTATAAGTGGACTCTTCCCCAGTTGAGCCTCAGATAAGACCAGAGTTTGGATGACCACCTTGATCTCAACCTTGTGAGACCCTAAGCAGAAGACCCAGCTAAGCCATACTTGAACTCCTGACCCACAAACACTATGAGATAATAAAGATATTTTTAAGCCACTAAGATAGTTGTAATATCATTACTCAGCAATAGAGAATTAACATACTAAATAAAGAGATTGTTGAAGGAAATGAAATATTTCTATATGTGGAAAGAAAACAACATGAGAGTCACATTATAATGGTATCCATAATTTAAATACCTTTGTATAGCCAGTGTGATATGATGCATGAGCTTATGCAAAGTAATAGAATTCTGCCTCTTGATGTGTCTGCTTTGAGTAAACCTTATATTCAAGGTGGTGATTGGAACATTTAAAGGACAGAGTACAGTAAGTTTCTCCCAGTTAATGACACTGGTTTTGTGCTAGTTTTTTTAAAGTTCAACTAAAATCATATACATGTTTGGCAGAATTTTATCTGAAATTTGCTTTCATTATAACAGAGTACTAAGAAAATCTTTGGCTATAGTGATTTACCAGAATGAAACTAAAAGTTGTACATAACCAGGTTGACTTAGTTCAGTTCAAATAGAAAATGCTTCAAGAAGAAAATACTCAATACTCTGTAGTGCAGTAAAGATATCAAGTAAGATAAGAACTAACTTCTAAGTGTTCTCTAGATTTGTCAATTAAGACTTCAGTGGTTACTCTAGCAAGAACAGTCTCAGTGGCAGTAGGGTCTAAAGCAAGATTGTAGTAAGTAGGTGGTAAAGAAGTGATAACCATAAGTATAGACTATTTCTTCCAGATTCTTAGCTGAAGAAGGAGAGAGATGGGGGAGTAGTTAGGTTGCAACATACAGTTTTGCTATTGATTGAATTGTCTTCTCTAAAAAGGTATGTTGAAGTGTTAACACTTCAAAGCTGTGACTGTGACCCTATTTAGAAACAGGGTCTCTGCAGATATAATTAAGTTAAGATGAGGTCATATAGATAAAAGTAGGCCTAGTCCAATATGACTGGTGTTATTTGAATAAGAAAATGGAAACACTGAGAGGAGACTGCTACATCAAGGCCCAGACACATAGACACAGAGGCAAGACTGCCATGTGAAGATTGAGACAGGGATTGAAGCTATGGTGCTGCAAGCCAGGAGATGCCTGGAGCCACCAGAAGTTGGAACACACAAGGAAGATGTCTTCTCTAGAAGCTTCTGAGGAGCATGGCTCGATGACACCTTGATTTCAGACTTCCAGCCTCCAGAAATGTGAGACAATAAATTTCTGTTGTTTTAAATTGCTGAGTTTGTAATTATAATTTGTTATGGCAGCCCGAGGAAACCAATACAGGTTTAAAAGGAAATAATCTTAGGATGTAAGTGTCTTAAGTTTGTTCAAACTGAGGAGAAGGACCCAAAGCAACAAAGAAATTGAAAATTCTATAACAAAGAGAAAATCTAAAAGGAAGAATATCCTGAAAGAAACAAAAAGACGGGATCAAGAGGAGACTTCAGCTGTAGATCACTTCCTCAAAAAACTACCAGACTGCTTGTTAAAAGGGTGATTCCAGGGTCCCAGACAATGCCTGCAAATTGACAGTCTCTGACAGTGTAGCCTGAGATTCTGCAAGTGTATTGTGATCTGATCACACTAAAGTTCAAGAAATACTGATTTAGAGTATAGTTTGTTAAATCACGAAAATTTAGAATTTGAAAATTTAAAATTCCGAATTTGAAAACTTAAAATTCCACTATCACTACCTAGTCTCAGTTTCAACCCCAGATCTATCTTTGACTAACATTGTTGTCGTTCCCTATGAATTCCCAATGCATTTCAATTCTACATACTTATAGGTGGTAATAGCCCTCCCCACTCTCTCAGTGGAACACATAAGATCTTTTCTTGACCTAAGGTATTAGAAAGAACTAGGGTGCATATTGTGCTTGAAGATTCTTGGGCCTACTCTCAGAGATTCTAATTCAGCATATCCATGCCCAAGAATCTGGACCTGTAGTAAGCACTCCATCAGATTCTGAAACAGGAGCAACCTAGACAAGCTTTTGAGAAATACTTCCTAAGGAGTATTCACTGCAAGCTCAAAGTGATGGCAGAGTCTGATAAAGCAGCCAGAGTGCTAACGAAATCTTTGGCAGCACTGAGAGCTGTCAGCATTAAGAGCTATAGTATCCAGATCAAGGAAGGTATGTCTCTATTCCCTGCAACAGCCAAATTGAGCTTGAAATATTGTTTGGTCATGCTTATCATATTTTAAGAAGAGCATGTGTTACTGTGTTGTACATTGTGACCCAGTGAGTACAATTCATATTGCTGATGCTTCTGAGGTACACAGTTCAGGCCCTTGTCAAGGTGGTGTTCACATATCTTGCAGCTTGAGCTGTCTCCCAGGAACTTGGGAAATACCATGCTCTACTCTCCACTTGCAAGCACTCTTTGAATTAGATTGCAGAGAGTTGTTCAATTTAAACAAAGAAATAATTAAAGCATTCAATCTGCAAATCTGCAAATTGGCATTATATGACAACTAAGGATCCATATCATAATGTCCCACAATCTCTTAAAGTTAATTTATATTTCAAGATCTCACATGGGTCTAAAAATCTCAGGAACAGGATACTTTTGCGGTCACTTAAAGTCCTGAGCAATCAATAACCAAGTGCTAGAACCATAAGTTTTCTCATATTAATGCTTTATATATTTCCAGATAATCCTTGCCCCATCTCCTCATCTGTTTCTCTCTCTTTTCTTTCCTTTATTTCTTTTTTTTCTTTCTTTCTTTTTCTTTCTTTCTTTTTTCTTTTTCTTTCTTTCTTTCTTTCTTCCTTTCTTTCTGTCTTTCTCTCTCTCTCCCCCCTCCCTCCCTCCCTCCCTCCCTCCTTCCCTCCCTCGCTCCCTCCAGTCCTCCCTCCAGTCCTCCCTCCCTCTCTCTCTCCCTCACTCTTTCTCTTTCTTTCTTTCTTCTCTATTTCCCTATCTCTATCTCTGTCTCCTTCTCTCCTGGCAAACATAATATTAATTTTTCCTATATTTAATAGTACTAGATTGGTTACAGCAGTACTTACCAAGCTTTTTCTCCAAAGTACAATCAACAGCAGAGGAGAATGAATTTGCATCCTCAGAGATGTATGGGACAAGACCAAAGCACATTGCTATGATCCAAGTATGACATATGTTTAGGTCTAGTACTAACGATAAAAACTTCATGGTAATTTTACAAAACTAGAAAAATGTTTAATTAAAAAAAACCAAAAAGTAAATGTTTTGTCCCCACCCAAATAATCTAGCAATTTTAGTATTCCTGAACATGAATACCTTGGTCTAAGAAGCAGATGGTAAGTACTGGACAAAGGAAACACCTTTCGTATTGATGTCTAATTTACATATGGAAAATGGTCTGAATACATACACACTTTAAATTACAAAGTTAAGATATATTTAATATGGCTGAAATTAAATTGATAAAGCTACATGACATTTTTTACATGTACTAATTAATTAATTTCATATATTCAGCTAAATTGCTAGTGCATAGTTTGTTTTTTAGTCATGGGTTATCAGAATGAAAATATAACATTTCACTGAGAATGGACCAACTGATTTAGTTAACGTTCTTAAAGTATAAAAATGAAGTCAAAAAGAAATTTGAGAACATGTATGAGAGATAAAGAGATACAAAAAAAAACCCCAACCTCTCCCCCCAAAACAGAACACCTGGAACTAAAGAATTCATTCAAAGAAATAAAACACAACTGAGGGCATGAGCATCAGGCAAGAAGAAGTGGAAGAGAGAATCTCTGAACTAGAAGATGGCTTCTTGAATTAACACAGTTGTTCCAAAAAACAGAATTTTTAAAAATAAAGAAAACCTATGAAATCTTTCTGATAATCTTAAGCACAAACATTCATATTATGGGTGTACTGGAAGGGAAAGAGAAAGGAAGAGGCATTGAAAGCCTGTTTAATGAAATAACAACTGAAAACTTCCCAAATATTCAGAGAGATATGGTCCTACAGATCGAAGAAGCTCAACAATCCCCAGACAAATTCAACCCAAAAAGGACCTCCCAAGACACATTGTAGTCAAATTACCATGAAGGCAAAGACAAAAATAAAATTCTAAAAACAGGAAGGGAATCCCCATCAGACTAACAGCAGACTTCTCAACAGAAACCCTACAGGCCAGGAGAGAGTGGGATGACAAATTAGAAGTGCTAAAAGAAAAACACAAAATGACACATAAAAAACACTTCCAACTAAGAATACTATATCCAGCAAAGCTTTCTCCTTCAGAAATAAAAGAGAAATAGCATCTTTCCCAGATAAACAAAAACTGCAGGAATTCACTACCACAAGACCAACCTTTCAACAAATCCTCAAAGGAGTCCTACATGTGGAATCAAAAGAGAGATATATATCACCATAAATACACAAGAAAAAGTGAAAGCTGCTAGTAGAACAGATACACAAATGAGAAAGAGAAAAATGTACTTTATCACTACAAAAAAAAAGCAAAGATAAACAGTAAAAGGGAAAGAAAGGAACAAAAGAAATATGAAACAACCATAGAGACATTAATAAAATGTCAGGAATAAGGCAATACCTTTCTGTGGAGTATACATAAAGCAAATGTATTTCACAGGGTCTGGTTTTCCAAAGCCAGGCAGTTTCAAATGTTAACCTTGCAAAGGATAGGAAATTTTCCCCAGGCTGTACTCTCTGTTATAAGATAAAGAATTATAACACAGCAAGGTTGCTGCCTCAAAGACAGACAGGTTACTGATTGATATGTAAAGATACTGGGAAATTGCTGTAAAAAGAGAATGTTTGCTAAGATCAAGCTTTTGTTGGTGGATCAACTTAACTTCTTGAAAACTGCATTATGGAATGTCACCTTGCTTGTTTTACTGAATGTTACTAGCTTCTATTGTTAAACTTGTTAAACTATACTTAGCAAAAACCCCACCTATGTTTTCTTCCTGTAACTTTCTGGTCTGGAGAATAAATGTGGGAAGAGAACCCCAATTTGTGGTTAATTTCCCAAATGGAAGGAATGCCTCACTCTTGAGGGTTCTGGGAAATTAACCCCTTTCAGGGCTTCTCACTGCTCAGAAGAGATGGGCTTTGAGTAATCTTTGGTGGCTCCATCACCCAGGGGAAAAGGAGTGACAAATCCATGGGAGGCAAAGCAACACCTTTCAATAACAACTCTGAATGTAAATGGACTAAATTCCCCACTTAAAACATATAGGTTGGGTGAATGGATTAAAAAACTAGACCCAACCATATGCTGCTTGTAAGAAACTCACTTTACCAATAAAGACACACATACAGTAATAGTGAAGGGATGGAAAAAGACATTCCATTCAAATGGAAACCAAAAATGAGCATGAGTTGCCATACTTAGATAAAATAGATTTCAGACTGAGAACTATAAAAAAAAATTAAGAAAGACACTCTATAATGATAAAAGGATCAATGCAGCAATAAGATATAACAATCATAAATATATATGCACCAAATATCAGTGTACCTACATATATAAAGCATCTGTTTTTGGATCTAAGGGGAGAGATAGATCCTCACACAGTAATAGTTGGGGACTTTAACACACAACTCTCAGCATTGGACAGATTATCTAGACAAAGAATTATCAGAGAAATATTGGACTTAAACAGTGCTTTAGACTGAATGGGCATGATTGATATATACAGAACATTTCATCCAATAACAACAAAATATACATTCTTCTCATCAACACATGGATCATTCTCCTGGATAGACCACATGTTAGGCCAAAAATTAAGTCTCAACAAATTTACAAAGATTGTATATTTTCAGACAATGGAATAAATTTAGAAATTAACAACAAACAGGGCCGGCCCTGTGGCTCACTCAGGAGAATGCGACGCTGGTAGCACCGAGGCCACAGGTTTGGATCCTATATAGGGATGGCCAGTGTGCTCACTGGCTGAGTGTGGTGCAGACAACACTGAGCCAGGGGTTACAATCCCCTTACTGGTCAAAAAAAAAAAAAAAAGAAATTAACAACAAGCAAAACTATGGACCATATACAAATCCATGGAAATCAAACAACATGCCCCTTAGCAACTAACGAGTCAAAAAAAAATTAAATGAAATAAAGAAGAAATCAAAATATTCCTTATAACTAATGAAAATACAAGCACAATTAACCACAATCTACGGGATACTGAAAAAGCAGTACTTAGAGAGAAGTTTGTTGCAACAAGTGCTTGGCTTAAAAGAATAGAAAGACTTCAAATAAAAAACAAATCATTAAATCTCAAAGAACTAGTAGAACAAGAACAATTGAATACCAAAGCTAGTAGACAGAAATAAATAAGATCAGAGCAGAGTAAATGAAATAGAGACCAAAAGAATATTAAAAAAATAAATGAAACAAAAAGTAATTTTTTGAGAAGATAAACAAAATAGACAAGCCATTGTCCAGACTAAAAATAAAAGAGAGAAGACTCAAATAATAGAAATCAGAAATGAAAAAGGAGACATTGCTACCAATACCACACAAATAAATAAGAATCATTAGAGACTATCATGAACAACTACATGCCAACAAATTTGAAAACTGGAGAAAATGGATAAATTTCTGGACACATACAAACTACCAAGTCTGAACCAAGAAGAAATAGAAAACCTGAACAGACCAATAACAAGCAACGAAAATAATCAGCAATGAAGCTGTTATCAGCAGTCTCCCAAAAAAGAAAAGCCCAGGACCAGATGGCTTCACTACTCAACCCTACCAAACCTTCAAAGAAGAACTACCACCAATCCTTTTCAAACTATTTCAAAAAATTGAAACAGAGGCCATTCTCCAAAACTCATTCTATGAGGCCAGCATCACCCTGATACAAAAATCAGACAAAGACACAATAATAAAAGCAAACTACATGCCAATAAACTTGATGAACATTGATGCAAAAATTCTCAACAAGATATTATATAGCAGAATACAACAGCATATCAAAAAGATTATACACCATGGCCAAGTGGAATTCATCTCAGGATGCAAGGATGTTTCAATATATGCAAATCAATAAATGTGACACACCACATTAACAAAAGATATGATTATCTCAATAGATGCCAAAAAGGCACTTGACAGAATTCAGCATCCTTTCATTATAAATGCCCTCAGCAAATTAGGTATATAAGGAAAGTATCTCAACAAAATAAAAGCCATATATGACAAACCCACTGCCAACATCATTCTGAATGGGGAAAAGCTATAAGCTTTTCCTTTAAGAATAGGAACAAGACAAGGATGCCCACTCTCACAGTTCCTATTCAACATAGTATTGAAAGTATTAATTAGCCAGAGCAGTCAGGCAAGAGAAAGAAATAAAGGGCATCCAAATTGGAAAAGACAAAGTCAAAATGTCACTATTCCAAAAAATTCCTAGAGCTCATAAATGAATTCAGTAAAGTTGCAGGATAAAAAATCACTACACAAAAGTCAGTAGCATTCTTATACACCAACAATGAATAAGGAGAAAAAGAAATCAAGAAAGCAAGCCCATTTAAAATAGCTACGAAAAGAAGAAAAAAAAAAACAACTAGCAATAAATTTAACCAAAGAGGTGAGAGATCTCTACAATGAGAACTACAAAACACCGCCAAAAGAAATAAAAGAGGATACTAAAAGATGGAAAGACATTCCATATTCATGGATTGGAAGAATTAACATTGTGAAAATGTCCATATTACCCAAAGCAATCTACAGATTCAATGCAATCCACATCAAAATACCTATGACATTCTTCACAGAAATAGAAAAGGCAATCCTAACATTCATATGGATGGAACAAAAAAAAGACTCCAAAAAGCCAAAGCAATCTTGAGCAAAACAATAAAACAGGAGACATTATACTACCTGACTTCAAACTGTACTACAAAGCTATAGTAACCAAAACATCATGGTACTGGCATATAAACAGATGCATGGATCAATGGAACAGAATATAAAACCCAGGAATCAACCCACATACTTACAGCCAACTGATCTTTAACAAAGGCAACAAGAAGGTACACTGGGGAAAAGACTGCCTTTTCAATAAATGGTGCCAGGGAAATTGGACATCCATATGCAGAAGAATGAAAGTGGGCCTACACCTCTCATTGTATACCAAAATCAACTCAAAATGGATTAAAAACTTAAACATAAGACCCCAAACCATAAAATTACTAAAAGAAAACATAGGAAAAACACTTCAGGAAGTAGGACTAGGCAAAGACTTAATGAATAAGACCCCAAAAGCATAAGCAACAAAAGAAAAAATAAACAAATGGGATTACATCAAATAATAAACTTCAGTGCAGCAAAAGAAACAATAAACAGAGCAGAAAGACAACCTATGGAATGGGAGAGAATATTTGCAAACTATACATCTGACAAAGGGTTAATATCCAGACTATATAAGGAACTCAAACAACTTCACAGTAAAAAAAACAAATAATACAGTTAAAAAATGGGCAACAGAGATGAATAAACATTTTTCAAAGGAAAACAAAGAAATGGCCAACATGTACATGAAAAAATGCTCAACATCACTAATCAACAGGGAAATGCAAATCAAAACCACACTGAGATATTATCTCACCCTAGTTAGACTGGACAATTATTAAAAAGACCAAAGATAACAAATGCTGGTGAGGATGCAGGGAAAAGGGAACTTTTCTACACTGTTGGTGGGACGTTAAATTAGTACAACCAATATGGAAAACTGTATGGAATTCTCTTGAACAATTACAGAGATAACTAGCATATGATCCAGCAATCTCATTTCTGGGTATATACCCAAAGGAATGGAAATCATCAAGTTGAAGGGATACCTGCAATCCCATGTTCATCACAGCTCTATTTTACCATAGCCAAGATATGCAA
Source organism: Cynocephalus volans (assembly GCF_027409185.1). Taxonomy (NCBI): domain Eukaryota; kingdom Metazoa; phylum Chordata; class Mammalia; order Dermoptera; family Cynocephalidae; genus Cynocephalus; species Cynocephalus volans. The sequence goes on along the minus strand of NC_084468.1, from coordinate 78,663,132 downwards.
CCAAACTTAATGTCCATTGACAGATGATTGGATAAGGAAAATGTGGTATATATACACAATGGAATACTACCCAGTCATTAAAAAAATAAATAAATAAATTCACCATTCACCATCACAACATGGATGAGTGTGGAGAACATTCTAAGTGACATATGCCATGCACAGAAAGAGAAATACCACATGTCCTCATTTCTAAGTCAAATCTAAGAATGAACGAAGAAAGAAAGGAAAGGAGGGAGGGTAGGAGGGAGGGACGGGGAAGGGAGGGCAGAGAAGAGAAGAGAAGAGAAGAAAAGAAAAGAGAAGAGAAGAAAAGAACCACAATGGTACAAAAACTTTCAGAAGGAGAGAACAGATCTATTGTCAGTCACTAGATGGTAGGAAAGGGGGAAGGGAGAAATTTAGGGAGAAATTGGGTAATGAGCACAATAATGATTACTATTTGTAATGATGAACATGCTAATAATACTGATTTGATTGTACACAAATACTGATAGTCAACTCTGTATGCCATAAATATGCATAACCAATTATGCTTCAAGTATAAAATAAAAAAATAAAATTTTATCACTTAAATAGAAATGAAAGACAGGATAGAGACATGTCATTCAGATGATGTATAATTTTTAAAAATGTATTGATTGATTGCTGATAACGAGAATCCACAGGATACTCTTTCATTGGCAAAAAGAATATATTAGAAGCATTTTGGGGATGGCAAATTGCAGAGCTTAAGGACAGCCAATAAATATTTAAAGGAGGCAGTATATTATATTGGTGTTGGAGATAGACCTGATTTTTAGTTGTACTTCTACCAATATTAGTTGTGTGATACTGGGAAAATGACATTAACCCTTGGTAGGTTATTTTCACTATCTTTCAAACAAATAATAGGCACAGTGATTTTATTTTATATTGCATTCTAGTGTCACTTCCACATTTTTTAATAATCAAATCTTGATATTTTTGTCAAGTTATTTTCCCCTCTGTCTATATTTTTCCAGGTCAATTAGACACCACTCCATTACAAGGGATCTTCATTAGCTTAAACCAACTAGCATATTCCATCCTATTGGTTACAGTGATTGGTCCAGACATGGGCAAATAGCTCGTCTTGACACATTTGATGAGACTCCTAGGAACAAAGCTTTCCTGCATTTTCAATGTTTTAAAGATGTGAGGTTGTTTTCTCTGTAACTACAGCCATCTTGCAACCAAGAGGGGAGAACATAAACCTACTGGCAGCCACTACCAGAATCCTACCTGGATAATGTAGAGCCAAGAGAAAAATCCTTGCCCATGTGGGCCTAGAATCAAGTTATCCAATAAACCGTTGTTGTTTAAGCCAATTTGACTTGCATTTCCTATCACTTGCAAATAAAGGGATTATGACTCATTACTTCCTTAATATTACTGTGAAGCTTAAGTGTGATGATATAAGTACTTAACACGGTACTTGGTGCATAGCATCTTCTCAATAATGCACATCTAAGGACAAATGACATGTGAACAGCTAAGTCAACAAAAATTATTTTAATGGTTCTTTCCAACCGTAATTCTCCTCCAGCATGCATTTAATTTTAATTCAACTCAGCAAGTACTTACTCATTTATTCATTAACCTAACAAATATTGGAATTTATTATGAACAAGGCATTGTGCCCAGGATTGTCAGTTATACTGAGAAGTATAATAATGGTTACTTTAATACTGTTGCTGATACAAAAAGAGAGTAACCAGTACTTTAGTGAATTGAATTGCTTGTAGTATTCCAAGGAGACAAGCATTTAGAGAATTGTATAAACAGTATGTGATTATGTGCCAAACTGTGTGGTGCATAAGCAAATGAGTGTTAGATGCTCCACTAAAGTAAAAGAATAGTACATAGTAAGTTGAAATATTCTTTAGAGAAAAATGTCTGCGTGTTAAATTTTATTAGCTAACATATTAAAAACTAAGTATGTGAGAAAACAATATTTAATAGCCCAAATACACAATTTCTCTGCCTTTCCTTTGGTGCTTTTCTTGTTTAGTTTTTTATATTTGTAAGTTATTTCTTTCCTTAAATTCTTTTGTGTTGTTAGCCTTCCTTGAATACACCAAAACCTTGCTATACTAGGTTCCTTGGGGCTCTGTATTATCAGTAAATAGTGTAAAACAGAACTCCTCAGGTATTTCTAATAAACACTCCTGGAGAGAGTTCATGGAAGATTTAAGCAGAGAATCACAGAATTTCAGTGATAGAAGAGATATTGGAGGTCACATATCCAGTTCTCTATCCAAATTATTCATAGTGAATTTCACAAAATAACAAAGTTATTGATTTTTTTAAATCTCTGTAGTGTGTTAAGAGAAAAAATAAGATTAGAGTTTGAAAATTAGAGGTAGTGGAAACATGTTTTAGACAAGGAGAGAATGATGTGTAAATAAATAATCATTAAAAAAACCCACAAGATGTTCCCTATAAAAATCTGACACCTTAATTGTCGATTACATTTATCCAAGGGCAAAAAATGGAATTCAAAAAAACCTTCACTTCTTCCTTGATTTTATTTTAATACATTCCTAACTGTTAAAAGGTTATGATAATGATTCATGAAGGAACGTGCTTCGTTCTCTGTGCTAGAGGCAGGGTGGAATGAATATGCATAGCACAAGACCTGCTGCTGACTGGTGAATGATAGAGTCTAAGGAGAGGCAGATTGACGCAGGTCATGGAAAGCCTGAGGAGATGCATTTAGATACACTTCTACAACCATCAATTGTGTTCTCAGCCTGAGGGTGCGAGTGAGTGTGGGTCCATTGGTCTGCTTCTAAGGACTCTGCCCATTTTTTGTTTTTTGTTTAGCTTTGCTTTGTTTAGGCTCTAGGGTCTCAAGCCTCAGGAACCTATTTGTATTAGTCCATTTGTGTTGCTATAACAGAAATACCTGAGACTGGATAATTTATAAAGAACAGAGGTTTATTTGGCTTATGATTCTGGGACACATGCATCTGGCATGGGCCTCAGGCTGCTTCTACTCAAGGTGGAAAGTGGCAGGCAGCAGGTGGGTACAAGCAGATCACATGGTGAGAGGAAGCAAGAGAGAGAGGGGAGGTGCCAGGGTCTTTTAAACAACCGCTCTCACGGGAACTAATAGAGCGAGATCTCACTCATTACTCCCCATACCTAGAAAGAGCGTTAATCCATTCATGAAGGATCCACCTCGTGTCTCAAACAGCTACACTGGAGATCAAATTTCCATATGAGTTCTGGGAGGATCATACATCCAAACTCCATCACTATTATAGAAGTCTTAGAGAAGATCTTTTCTTGCTTTATTCAGCCACTTAGGTGACTTTTTTTCCTATTCTCCTTTGTGGGAATAGCTGTTAATTGAATTTTACCTTCTTGTGTGATTGCAGTTTATTTATTTCAGGCACTTTTATTTCAGTGTGTTGTAATTTATCATATTTTGCAGGATGTTTTATTTATATGTTATCATTTGCTTGGTAAAATGTGGAAGAGGCAGTGCCAGCCTTCTCCTCTCCCCACACTATTGTACCTAGTCTAGTATTCTTACATTTCCCATTCTGAGAAGCAGTTATACCTGAGAAGTAATATTGAAGTAACCCTGTAAATTTATGCTCACTGTTAATTTACAATTGACTGAATGTCCATGTCCCCTTTCAAATTCATATGTTGAAGTTCTCATTCCCAATTAAATACTATTTGGCAATTGAGCCCTTGGAAGGTAGTTAGGTTTAGATGGGGCCAGGAGGGTGGAGCCTCCATGACAAATTAGTATTGTTATAAGAAGAAGAAGAGATTATAGCTCTCTCTCTCTCTGCCATGAGAATACAGCAAGAAGGTAGCTATCAGAAAACCAGGAAAAGAGTCCTTACCAGATACTGAATTTCCTGGCACCTGATCTTGGTCTTCCCAGACTCTAGAACTGTGAGAAATAAAATTTTTTATTTAAGCCACCCAGTTTACAGTATTTTAATATAGTAGCCTGAGCGAAGGCACTCATTTAAAAAAAAAAAAATCTCTGTTTAAGAAATGTTTGTAGTTATATCCATGCTCTAAAGTATAAATGCCTGACCTTAGCCAGCTCTTAGGAAGAATTCAAAATTATGCTAAGGTGAAGGGAGACAGAGACAAGCCTGAGCTCAAAACTATTTACTTTGATACATCAGTTTTGGGACTGTGAATAAACTGCTTTACTTCTCTGAGGCTTAGTTAATGCATTGATAAAAATGTTCATAATGCCCACCCCACCGATGTTATCCCACCAATTGCTGTGATTGCTTCAGTTAATGGCTTTCATTTGCTTGAAAGCTCCTTTCTTCTTCATAGCTCAGATAGATACTCTCTTGAATCTGGGTTCCCCATCAAAAACAACATCCTTCTCAGATGGTGGTGAATTATTTTTAGTTTGTGTTGTTTAAAATACTCATTGAATGCCTATATGTGACAGGGACTCTTCGAGGTCTTTGGGATTCATCAGTAAACAAAACAAACCCTTGCCCTTATCTTGCTTCAATCTTATATTTAAATAGCTATTTCCTCTTTTAGCAGCTCCCAACTACAAGAGTCATATAATTGCTCTGAGGATTAAATATGATCATCCTTGCAATATTTTACCTATGAACCATTAACAAATGTTGATTCACTTTCACAATGTACAGTATAACTTCATGGTTTACTTTGTGTGTGTGTGTGTGTGTGTGTGTGACTGGCCAGCACAGGAATTAAACACTGGACCTTGGTGGTATCAGCACCATTCTCTAACCAGCTGAGCTAACTAGCCAGCCCTAGGTTTAGGTTTTACTTTAGAAAATATTCAGCTTCAGTAAATTTTTATTTAGTATGAGCGGTCTTTGAGTTTCCTTAGAAGATCCTGAGAAAAGGATTTAAGGATTTGTAATTTGTGAGCTGATACTAGGAAAATACTATGAGGAAGTGAACAGGTGAGAAAAGAAGAAAAAGAAACAAATAACCAGTGCATTATCAAGCACATTAGCAGTCAGGACAATGGGAGCTTAATCCCACCAGGAAACTCTAGGTGGCCAGTGTTGAACTCACACCTCAGAGTTATTCAGCCCATGGGGATAGGAACTGGGTTATTTACCCACAAACTTCTGTCAGTAATTCTTTGAGGGCTTCCCCTAGAGGGAGTTAATTCCCTGACACTCAGGCCTACCTGCAGGGCACTCATGGCAAAGGTGATGACTGACTGGGAGTTGGACCTATAAGCACAGAAATGACAATTCATCAAGGGAATATGGGTGGGGCACCAACTGCTTGTACTACATAAATCTTAGATAATGCTCCTTGTAAGGAAAGAGTAACTGTGATCGTTAGAGTATTTGACTCTTAAGATAGCTCAAGGGCAAAATCTGCTGTGGAATTCAGAATGAGATCTGACTTCTCATTCTATTTGTTCCATTCATCCTGACAATCCTTCCTTCTAGTAGATCTTTCTAGACTTTCCTTTCATCTATCCCTACATTTCCTGCTCTCTCCTTTTCTCCCCTGGCCCCTGTCATCTCACAATCATAAAATCAGAACATATTCTGTTGGCTCAATCTTGAAATTTTCTTATTTTGACACTCTGTATCACCTCTATAGCAAAGACCCAGTACTGCAAATAGCATCGTAACTAGTCTACCTGCTTCTGTTCTTTCCCCTCTACAGTTTATTCTTCACCAAGAAGTCAAAGTGAACTTCTTAAACCAGAAATCCAGTCATATCATCCCTGTGTTGAAAACATTCTTTTCTCACTTATCACTATCAAGGACTTACAAGGCCTTACTTGCTCTGTGCACTCAGACAGGCTTAGACACTTATCGCCTACAAGTGTGTCCCCTTCCTCAGTCCACTGTGGGTACATTGAGCTCTGCACTGTTCACAAAGAACACTGTCTTGCCCAGAGTCTCCATATTTCCTGATTGTTTCTCCAGATATTTGCAAGAACTAATAACTGGTGGGGCTCAGGACTATACCCACATAGTATGGTTTCAGAACCTGTGTGCTAGATCATCTGCAACACTGTTAGTGAAGTCTTGCCCACCTTTAAGTCAGGTCTCTGATCAAATATCACTTCCACAGAAATTACTTTCCTGACCATTCTACCTAAAATAGCATCCACTGCCACTCTTTTTCTTCTTACTAAACTTTATTTCATAGCACCTAACGCTATTCATCATCATACTATATATTATCATTATTTTTAATTTTTAGTTTTAACACTTGAACATAAGTTCCACATGGGCAAGTACTTTATCTGATTTGTTCACAATCATATCCTCAGCACCTACATATCAGTCAGCTATTCCTAATTATACCTTATTAACAAAAGGACTCCAACATTTTATGGCTTAACACAGTCAAAATATCTTTCATCTCAGTCTACACAGCCAATGTGAATCTGAAGTGGGACTCTATTCTCACATTCACTTAATCACACAAACTAATGGAGGCTTCATTTGCTATGTCTTCCATGATCACTTTGATGTTATATCTATTCAAAAGTGGCAGAGGTCATGACTTGCACTTGGATTTTGTTAGCTAAAGCAATTACATGGCAAGGAATGGAGAAGTGTTATCCTCTCAAGTGTCCTTGTGAACAGTCTTAATAACAACCAAAGTACTTGGCTCATATTAAATAATCAATAATTATATATAGAAATAAACAAATAAATGGGCAGGTTGTATTAGCCACACACCATATGAATAAGTTTGAAGACATTTTTCTTAACATTTATATAGGAATACAGATAAACACATTACATTTAAAATATAAAATATTTTATTAGGTAGATAAGCTCCATGAGAATAATACCTTACCTATTATATTTAGATCTCTAGAACCTAGAATGCTCAATGCCTGAGAAGCTCCAAATAAATCCTTGATGAATTTAAATAAATGGGTAATCTGATAACTGTACACATGTCTAATTGGCTGTACTTTCAAAAACAAACTTAAAATACTTATGTTTATATACACAAATTAAAAATGTATATACATATATATAAAATTTACACATATAAATATAATAAAGAAGCCTTTAATTATTCATTTCACATAAAAAAATAATAATTTAGGAATATGGAAAGAATGATGCTTGTTTTAGGATGTTTGAAAGTAGTTTGCTTTCCAGAATACATTTGTTTTTCTATTTAATATTTAATCTACTTAGGGAGACAATTAACCTTGCATTTAGTATGCATAATATTTGAATACATATTCTGTGACAGTGAAAGATTCCTTCTAAAATGGGAAAGTGGATTAAGAGAATTGTTTTTAAAGTGAAATTTTATAAGAGCTGAACTTCATCACACAAGCTTTCTAAGGACTGTTACATAAACTACTACTTCTTAACAAATCATGCATATAAAACATAAACTTCACGTTTTTCCAGGGAACATCATCTAATCTAACAGAGACAAAGGGAGCAATTGAATTATGTATAGTCTATAGACCCCTCACCACAAAGCTAATTTTGAGATAGCACTTTCAATCTCACTCTGACTCATTTTTGTTCAGTCTAAATAATCATTTATTATTTTCATATTGAGAAGCTATGTTAGGACATTCAGCACAAACCCTGAATCTAGATTAGTTTATTGTAGCATAAATATATTAATTAACTCCAGATTTAATGATGCAATGAAAAAAGAAAGGAAAATATAGACATTCTGGAAAGACAAACACTTGAGAGGCCTTTTTAAAGTGGCAGATTAGGATCTAATTATGCATCTTGAGTGCCAATCATTATTTATGGATATCATTATTATTGAGAATTTTATTGAGAACATTCTATATGCACAACATTGTTCTAAGAGCCTTGTGTGCATTAACTCTAAATTCTCACAAAAACACAATAAGAAAAATGCCATTATTGTCCTTTTACCAGTGAGACACCCAAAATATGAAAGGTCTTCAAAAAGTTCATTGAAAGATTCATATTATCTTTTAATTCCACTTTTCCATGAACTCTTTAAAGTACCCTCATATAAATGATTAAGTGACTTGCTTGAATATACTGAACTAGTAACTAGTGGTGCTCAGGTATGAACCCAGACAGTGTGGTTCCAGAATCTGTGTGTTAGGCCATTTGCAACACTATTGCTAGTGCAGTCCCTGAAAAAGCATATTATGTAAATATTTTAAAATATCCTCTCATACTTTGAATCTAGATTCTAGAACAATGACCATTAGGACTAATGCTTCATGTTTTAGATGTAATTTGCAGATATCAAAAACCTTAATATATAGGCATTGTAAATGTTCTCAGTTAATCAATAACATCACTGAATGCCTGTTATGTATGCAATAGCACATAGGGCACTGGAAAGGAATTGAGAACACTGATGAAAGTGATACAGTCAAAATTAACATAATATCTGCTACGGGATAAATGTGTCCCCCAAACCTTCATGTATTGGAAACTTGCCCCCCATTGCAACAGTGTTAAGAAGGTGGGAAATCCAATTTTGTTATTTGAAAGGTGGGGCCTTTAAAAGGTAATTAGATTGGGAGGACTGTGCCCTTATGAATGGATTGATCCATTTATGAAGTAATGGGCATGGTTCTGATGGCTTTAAAAGAAGAGCAAGTGAGAAGATTAGCTCTCTTCCTCAGTCCATACTTATCATGTGACACCTTGGTCACCATGGGACCCTGTAGCAAGTTCCTACTCAGAAGAAATCCGTCACCAGATGCACCCCTCTGGACCATGGACTTCCCAGCCTCCATGTCTATAAGAAATAATATATTTTTCTTTATAAGTTACTGAGTTTCAGGCATTCCATTATAAACAACAGAATCAGACTAATATAATATCTAAGTGAATCATTATGGTTTTTGCTTATCTATCTACCTACTATCTACCCTTCTAATCTATGATCATCATTTATCAAATACGTGTAATGATGATTGAGACAAGATCCCTGCCCAACAAGAACTAGCAATCAAAAAGAGTGAGAGTGGTAAGACAGACACGTAAACAAATGATTGCAATATAAGATAACATGGGTTGTAATAGAGGCAATTTCAAATTATAAGAAAACAAAATGAAGATGTTTCCCAGAGGAAGTAACTTGGGGCTAAGTTTCAAAGAATGAATAGGGACATATATGAGATGTATATGTACATATACATATATAATTACAAATATATATCCAATTTATTTTATTTCTTATTTTTATTTTTTTATATATCCAATTTATATATATGCAATTTTGTATTCAATTTGTATATATGCAATTTGAAATTATATAGAAACTTATAACCTCATCAAGTATATAAAATTAATGTATCAATTAATATATGCATTCATATATGTGATACTTATATTAGTTTGTCAGAGATATCAGAAAATGTGATTAAACAGTGGCTTAAACAAATTAAGGATTTAGTTTTTATCCCTTAAGAAGGAGGTAGGCAGCCAGAGCTGGAACAGTCTCCAAAATGTTACAAAGAACCCAGGTGCCCTCTGTCTTACTGCTATGCCTTTCTCTGTGTGAGGTTTCAGCTTCGTATTTGTGGTCCAGGTGCAAGTTGGTTGTTTCACCTTCAGCATTGTATTTTTTTTTTTTTTTTCCATTCCAGACATGAATAATGGGAGGAGCCATCAAAAACTAAACCATTTTAAAGAAATTTATTGCAAGCTTCACTCAATCCCTTCTGTTTACATTTCATTAAGCACAACTGTCTCGTGTCACCATTATCTTTAGGGGATGCTGAATTAATGCTGAGTGTAATGCCTGTCTAAAAAAGATTCAGGATTTCATTAGTAGGGAAGGAACTGAAAATGGTTTTGGATACGGAATTCATTGTTTATGCCACAATAAGGAAGAGTTATCGAAAATTTGAAAGTGTTTAAAAGCTTATGGATAAAATAGCCACTTATATTTTCATCACCTACAATAACTGATCATGTAATAGTATGGATTCTAAAGAAATATTTTCCTTAGTGCAATCTGGTTTATTTTCATTTATTTCAAAATAACTATAACATACTTTATTTAAGTACTCACTTATTGCTCAGTCTGTAGATTATTTCTAGATTTTCACTATTATAAATAATGCTGTTATGATTATTTTAGTCTCAAAGTGTCTACACTATTTTGGTTTATATTTCAAGGTAGATTTCCAGAAATAGAATTACTGGTTGAAGGCTGTGAATATTTTTTTAATCCTGATTCTTACTGACTAAATCCTTGCCAAAAATATGATTGCTAATTATTCTTATGATAGCTAAATATGTTATCTGATCTACCACTAAATGAGATATTGAAATCTTGAAGCCTTTGGATTTTATGTATGAAAAATGAAATCTTGTTTTATTTGCAGTTTGGTAACTGAACATTTTTCCTGTTTCTTCATCAGTTGTATTTTGAATTGTTTTCTGTAAATTATATACTCGTTCCACTTATTTATTGATAAATTTTATTTTCAACACCTTTCTTAATAATGTATGTGGACTTTTAATATAAACTATTAACTCTACCTACTAAAATCTGTGGAAAATATTTCCCTTAGGTTAATTTCCTTTTATACACCAATTATGTTTGTAACACAAAAAATAGCAAATTTTAGAGCAAACTGTACCAATTTCATAGATAAACTTTTGAGATGTAAAATGAAGTTACTGATACCAAAGGAGTTAAATGAGAAGTTTAATGTCACACAGTTAATAAACAGCAGGATTAGATCTGGAAATCTGACCATCTCTAGATTCTGAAACAAGAACTCTTTCCATCATCCAACATTTGGTAACTTAATAACAATAAATAATATATTTCTAATATATCATATTTAATATGACTTTCATATTAGAAAAAAATGGCTATTTTCAGATATTACAATCATATATAGAACATCTCTTTGTTTTAAACACATACATTGGTAATAATGTGAAAATATATTGGTAATAATGTGATGTTGCTATATCTGTTACACAGTAAGCAGCAACAATAAACAGTAATAGTGATGATGATAGTAATAATAATAATATAATGACCTGGCAGAGCGATGTAGCCGTAGGCAATGAACAAATTGGAGACTGTTTATGTGTTTGATAGTTTCATTACTCATTAGATGGCTCTTTCTTTTATAACAGCTTTATTGAGACATGTACCAGATACCACAAAATTCACCTAGCTCTTTAATTTTTAATTATTTTTTAGAAATTTTATTGTGTATATTTAAACTTACAACACAAAGTTTTTATGTACATATAGGTAGTGGAATATTTACTATAAATCAAACAAATTGACATACCCATACAACTCATTTATAAAGTACAAATTCAATGTTTTCTTAATACATTTGCAGTGCTGTTCAACACACATCACTATCCAGTTTTAAGAAATCTCCCACATCCCGAAAATATATCTCATACCCATCAGCACTCATACCCAAATACCCTCCTCCCAGCCCCTGAGAAACACAAAACTACTGTCTGTCTCCATAGATTTGCCTGTTCTGAACCATGCATACAAATGGAATCATACAATCTGTGGTCTTTGTGACAGCCTTCTTTCACTAATCGTAGGGCTTTCAAGGTGGATCTTCATGGTGGAACAGATCATTTCCCTATTTTCCTATGGCTGAAAAATATTATATCATATAGATATCCCACTTTAGTTTATCCATTCATCAGTTCATGTACATTTGGATTATTTCCACATTTGACCATTAGTAAAGCTGCTATGAATATTTGAATACAAGTTTTTCTGTGGACATAGGTTTTCAAATCTCTTTGGTATACAGCTAGGAATGGATGTTCCAGGTCATTTAGTAATTCTATATTTAACAGTTTGAGAAAAAAAACTCACTGTTTCCCAAAGTGGCTACACCATTTTACAGTCCTGCCAGAAAACATGAGGAATCCAATATCTCTGCATTCCTGTCAACTCTTGTTATTGCCTATTCTGGTTTTCTGTTTTTGTTTATTTGTTTTTAAATTTCAGCCATCATAGTGAGTGTGAAGTAGTATCTCGTTGTGCTTTTGACTTACATATCTCTAGTGGCTAATGTCGTTGAGAATTCTGTCATGTGTTTATTGATCATTTGTATATCTTCTTTAGAGAAATATATTTTTATATATTCTGAATATGATTCCTTTATTAGATACATGATTTAAAAATATATTCTTTTTTCTGTGGGTTGTATTTTCACTTTTTTGAAGGTGTTCTTTCAAGCACAAATTTTTAAATTTTTCCCCAGGTTTAACGAGTTGTAATTGAAAGAATAAAAATTAAATAAGTTTAAGGTGTGCAACATGATGTTTTGATACATGTACATATTATGGACTAATTAATAAAAACAAGCTAATTAACATATCCAACACCTCACAGTTAATTTTTTATTTATTGTTTTAATGTTAAGACTTATGATCTCAGCAAATTTCAAGAATACAATACAGTATTGTTAACTACAGTCACATTGCTGAACATTAAATCCCCAGAACTTATTTATTCTTTTTTTAATTTTTAATTTTATTTATTTATTTATTTACTTACTTATTATTGGTTATGAATATTCATGAGGTACAAAGCTGATTGTCACCCCTCATGCCCATGATGTGAGGGCCACATTCGTACCAGCAGCATACCCACTACCACAAATTGCATTTGTACCCCATGTTCCCCACCCAATTATCTCCAACCTCCCTCCACCTCCTCCTTTTCCCCCTGCTCCACTTTGTATCCCTAGGTATGTTCTCTCCCTCTGCAAGTCCAATGCACTACTGTGGTCGGTCTTTCCTTCTTTCTTTCTCTCTTAGCTCCCACATATGCATGAGTACATTTGGTATTTATCCCTCTGTGCTTTGCTTATTTCACTCAACATAAGTTTCTCCACGCTCATCCATGTTGTTGCAAATGGGAGAATTTTTTTTTTTATGGCACCTTAGTATTCCATGGTGTATATATACCACAGTTTCCTTATGCAATCATCCATTGATGAACATTTAGGTTGGCTCCATGTCTTAGCTATTGTAAACAGAGCTGCGATGAACATGGGAGTGCAGGTATCCCTTCGACATGATGATTTCCATTCCTCTGGGTATATACCCAGAAGTGGGATTGCTGGATCATATGGTAGATCTATCTGTAGTTGTTTGAGAAACCTCCATATTGTTTTCCATATTGGTTGTACTAATTTAAAGGCCCTCCAACAGTGTAGGAGTATTCCTTTCTCTCCACACCCTCACCAGCATTTGTTATTCACTGTCTTTTTGATTATAGCCAGTCTAACTTAGGTGAGGTAGCATCCCAATGTAGTTTTAATTTGCATTTCCCTGATGACTAATGTTAAGCATTTTTTCATGTATCTGTTGGCCATTTGTATGTCTTCCTTTGAAAAATGTCTATTCAGCTCCTTTGCCCAGTTTTTAATTGGGTTAAAACTTTGTACCTTTTGACCAATACCTCCCCATTTTCTACATCCTCCATCCCCTTGTAACCACAATCCTACTCTCTGCTTTTATGAGTTCAACATTTTTAGATTCCACATGTTAGTGAGATCGTGCATATTTTTCTTTCTGTGTCTGGCTTGTTTTCATTTAGCATAATGTCTTCCAGGTTCATCTATGAAGGTGAGCAAATGAAGGGATTTCATTCTTTTCTATGGGTGAATAATATTCCATTTATATGTGTGTGTGTGTATATACATGTATATACATGTATTTATATGTATATGAAAATATTCCTTTTTCCATTTATCCATTGATGAAAACTTAGGTTGTTTTTATGTCTTGGTTATTGTGAATAATACTGCAGTGAACATGGACATGCAGATATCCCTTTGAGATACTGATTTCATTTCTTTTGAATATATACCTAGAAGTGGTATTACTGGATTATATGATAGTTCTGTATTTAATTTTTTGAGGAACTTCCATACTGTCTTCCATAATGGTGGTAACACTACATTTCCACCAGCATTGTACAAGGGTTCCCCTTTTTTACATCTTTATTTATATTTGTTATTTTTTGTCATTTTAGCAATAGTCATTCTACCAGGTGTGAGATTATATCTCATTGTGGCTGTGATTGCATTTCCCTGATGATTAATGATGTTGAGCAATTTTTCATGTATCTGTTGGCCATTTGTATGTCTTTTTGGGGGGCGGGGATGCCTGTTCAGATACTCTGCCCATTTTTTAATTAGGGTATTAATGTATTTGCTAATGAATTGTTTGAATATCATATATTTTGCATATTAACCCATTAGGTGATGTCTGATTTGCAAATATTTTCTCCCTCCACTTCTTTGGTTGTCCCTCACTTTGTTGATAGTTTCTTTTACCATGCAGAAGCTTTTAAGCTTGATGAAATCCCACTTGCCTATTTTTGCTTTAGTTGCCTGTGCTTTTGGGATCATGTCCAAAGTCATTGCCAAGACCAATGTCAAGACTCATTTCCCTGTGTTTTCTTGTAGTAGTTTTACAGTTTCAGGTATTATACCTAAGTGTTTATTCAGTTTTGAGTTGGTTTTTCTATAAAGTTTGAGATAAATAAAGGTCCAATTTTATTTTTCTGCATGGAGATACTCAGTTCTCACAAAACCATTTATTGAAGAGACTATCCTTTTCCCATTGTTTGTTAATGGCATCCTCCTTTTCGAAGATCAGTTAAGTAAAAATGTGTGGAATTATTCATGCACTCTTTATTCTGCTCCATTGGCACATACATCTGTTTTCATGCCAGTAATATACTGCTTGATTACTATAGCTTTGTAGTATATTTCGAAATCAAGAAGACTGACGCCTCCAGTGTGGTTCTTACTCAATTACTTTTGTTATTCTGTATTTAATTGGTTCCATATGAATTTTAAGATTGTATTTTTTTTTTCAATTTCTGCAAAAAAATGAAAAGGGATTTCAATAAAGATTGCACTGAATCTGTAGTAACTTTGGGTACTATGGATATTTTAATAATACAAGTATTGATTCTTCCAATCCATGAACATGGGATATCTTTCCATTTATTTGTGTCTTCAGTTTCTTTCATCAATGTTCATATTTTCCAGTGTACAGATTTTTCTTATCTTTGGTCAAAGGTATTACTAAGTATTTTATTCTTTTTTATGTTATTGTAAATGGTATTGCTTCCTGATTTCATTTTTGGATAGCTCATTGTTAGCTTATAGGAACACAACTGATTTTTGTATGTTGATTTTGTATCCTTCAATCTTACCGAATTCAGTTATTAGTACTAACAGTTTTTGGATGGCATCTTTAGGGTTTTCTTTATCTAATATCCTGTCATCTGCTCAGACCATTTTTCTTCTTTCTTTCCAATTTGGATGCCTTTTATTTATTTTTCTTGACTAACTGCTCTAGCTAGGACATCCAGTACTATGCTAAATAGAAGTGGTGAAAGTGGAAATCTTGTCCCTGATCTTAGAGAAAAAGCTTTTAGTTTTCACTGCTGAGTATGATGTTTTCTGTGGGCTTGTCATATATGGCCTTTATTATATTGAGGTTCATTCCTTCTATTCCTAATCTGTTGAGTCTTTATCATGAAAGAATCTTCAATTTCATTAAATGCTTTTTCTGCATCTCTTGAGATAGTATGATTTTTATCCCACATTCTGTTAAAGTGCTGTATCTTATTTATTGGTTTTTGTATGTTGAACCATCCTTGCAGCTCAGGGCTAAATCTCATTTGGTCATGGTGTAAGATCCTTTTAATGTGCTGTTGAATTCAGTTTGCTAGTATTTTGATGACTAGTTTTACATTTAGGTTTATCAGGGATATTATCCTGTAATTTCCTTTTCTTGTAGAGTACTTGTCTGGTTTTGGAGTCCAGGTAATGCTGGCCTCATAAAATGAGGTTGGGAGTGTTCCTTTCTGTGAAGGTTAATTCTAGGTGTCAACTTAATTAGATAAGGAATACTGAGAAACCTCATAAAACTATCTTTTTTTAGGTGTGCCCAAGAGGGTATTTCCAGAAGAGACTAGCATGAGAGCCTGAGTGGACTCAGTGGGAAAGATCTGCCCTCAATACAAGTGGAAACCATTCAATTTGCTGGGGGCCCAGAGAACAAAAATGGAGAAAAAAAGGAGAATCTCTCTCTCCATCCACTGAAGTCGTTATACACTCTCCTCTCCTGTCTGTGGACATTAGAGCTCAAGACTCTTCAGTTTTGTAGTTCTAGGACTTCCACCAATGGCACCATCAGCTTCCCTGGTTTTGAAGCCTTTGGACTTGGACTGTGCCACACTACCAGCATCCAGATGACAGCAGCCTATTGTGGGACATGAGATAATTGCCCTAATAAATCTCCTCTCATATGTTTATAACATACCTATCGGTTCTGTCTCTCAGTCTCTTTGGAGAACCCTGACTAGTATACTTCCTCTTCAATTTTTTGAAAGAGCTGAGAAGAATTGGCATTAATTCTTCTTTAAATGTTTGTAGGATTCACCAGTGAAGCCATCTGGTCATGGGCTTGTCTTTGTTGAAAGGTTTTAATTGCTAATTCAATCTTCTTACTAATTGTTCTGTTCAGATTTCCTATTTCATCATGATTCAGTCTTGGTAGATTGCATATGTCTAGGAATTTATCCAAATCTTGTAGGTTAATGAAATTGTTCATAATAGCCTCTTATAATCCTTTATATTTCTGTGGTATTAGTTGTAATGTCTCCTCTTTGATTTCTGATTTTATCTGACTTCTTTTTTCTTAGTCTAATTAAAGTTTGTCAATTTTATTTATCTTTAAAAATTAACTCAGTTTCACTGAATATATTTATTGTTTTTCTAGTCTCTATTTTATTTATTTCTGCTCTTATCTTTCTTATTTCCCTCATTCTGCTAACTTTCGGCTTAGTTTGCTCTTTTTCTAGGTCTTTGATGTGTATACTTAGGTTAATAATTTGAGACCTTTCTTTTTTTCTTAATTTGATGTTTATTGCTATAAACTTATCTTTTAGTACTTCTTTTGCTGCATACCATAAGTTTAGATATGTTGTGTTTCCGCTGTCATTTCTCTCAGGGTATTTCCCTTTAAATTTCTCATTAGCCCATCAGTTGTTCGGGAGTGTGTTTAATTTTCACATACTTGTAAATTTTCCAATTTTCCTCTTATTGTTGATCTCCAGTTTTACACCAATGTGGTCAGAAAATATACTTGCTCTAATTTTAATCTTCTTAAATTTATTAAGACTTGTTTTCTGGCCCAGCATATGATCTATCCTGGAGTATGATCCAGGTGCACTTTAGAAAAATGCATATTCTACTCCTGTTGGATGAAATGTCTGTTAGGTCCGTTTGTTATATATTGTTATTTAGCTCTGCCATTTCTTTATTGATTTTTTCTGTACAGATAATATATCCAATGTTGATAGTGGTGTATCTATCCCCTACTATCATTTTCCTTTCAGTTCTATTTATATTTACTTTATATATTTAGATGCTCAATGTTGGGTGCATGTATTTTCAGACTTGTTATGTCCTCTTGAACTGAACCCTTTATCATTATATAATGGCTTTCTTTCTTGTGACAGCTTTTGACTTAAAGTCTGTTTGTCTGATATACGTATAGTCACCCTTGCTCTCTTCTGATTACAATTTGCGTGGAATATTTTTTCTACCCCTTCACATTTTGCCTATATGTGTGTTCTTAAAGCTAAAGTGAGTCTCTTGTAGGCCTCATATTATTGGATCTATTTTTTTTATTTTTTAATCCATTCAGCCATTCTGTGTATTTTTATCAGATAATTTAATCAAATTACATTTCAATAATTATTGATATGTAAGGACTTCATGTTGCTATTTTTATGTTCCGGCTGTTTTGAAGTTCTTCATTCCTTTTTCCCTCTCTTGCAGTTTTTCTTTGTGATTTGATGATTTTTTGTAGTCATATGCTTTCATTCCTTGGTTTTTATCTTTTGTTTACCTACTAGAGTTTTTTCTTCTTTGTAGTTACCATGAGGCTAACATAAAACACGTCATAGTTATGAGTCTATTTTCAGCTGATAATAACTTAACTTCAATTGTATACAAACACTTGATTCTTTTATTCCCCTTCTACTTTTTATGTTTTTTGTGCCACAATTTACATCTTTTTCTATTGTGCATCCATTAACATATTATTTTGGCTATGTTTATTTTTAACACTTTTTTTCTTTTAACTTTAACCTAGAATTAAACATGGTTTATGCACCATTACAGTATTAGACTATTATTAATTTGACTATATACTTACATTTTCCAATGAATTTTATACTTTATACTTTCACTTCAATTTGAAGAACTCCTTTTACCATTTCTTGAAAGGTGTTTCTAGGGGTGACAGACTCCCTCAGCTTTTGTTTATCTGAAGAAAGTCTTCATCTCTTCTTCATTTCTAAAGGAAAGCTTTACAGAGTACAGTATCCTTGGTTGGCAGATATTTCTTTTGGCATTTTGAACATATTATCCCACTCTCTCCTAGACTACAAGGTTTCTGCTGATGAATATACTGATAATCTTATGGGGGTGCCCTTGCATGTAACAAGTTGCTTTTGTCTTACTGCTTTCAAATGCTTTTTTTGTCCTTGACATTTGATAATTTCTTTATAATGTGTCTTCAGGTAATCTTCTTTGAGTTGTTCTTTTATAGGGACCTTTAGACTTCATGAACCTGGATGTCCACATCTTACCCAGGAATTGGAAAGTTTTCAGCCATCATTTCTTTAAATAAGGTTTTTACCCTTTTCTTTCTCTCTTCTCCTTCTGAGACTTCCATGATGCATGTGTGTGTGTGTGTGTGTGTGTGTGTGTGTGTGTGTGTGTGTTCTTGATAGTGTCTCATTTATCCCACCAGCTTTCTTTACTTTTTTCATTCTCTTTTAAAACTTTTTTTTGCCTTTAATTGGATAATTTCAAATGAACTGTCTTTGAATTCACAGACTCTTTCTTCTGCTTGATTGAATTTCCTCTGGGAGGTCAACTGTTTGTTTTTCATTTTATTCCCTGCTTTCAGCTCCAGAATTTGGTTCTTTTTTATGATTTCTAACTTTTTGTTGATCTTTTCATTTTGTTCATTTATTATTTTTATTTTTGTTAGTTTGTCTATTTGTGTCTCCAGTAGCAACCTGATCTTCCTTAAAATAATTATTTTGAAATTTGCTGTTAGCCATTTCATAGATCTTCATTTCTTTCAGGTTGTTTACTGTAATGTGTTCTGTGGTAGTATCATAGTTCCTTGAATTTTTGTGTTCCATGCAGTCTTGCACTACTATCTTTTCATTTGATGAAGGAGTACCTCTCTAGTATTTACTGACTGTCTTTGGAGAGAAAAGTCTTCACCAGTCAGCCTGGCTAAGGATTCTGGGAGGTCACTAAGATCTTTTCTTTCTTTTTTTTTTTTTTTTGTCTTTTTCATGACCGGCACTCAGCCAGTGAGTGCACCGGCCATTCCTATATAGGATCCGAACCCGCGGCGGGAGCGTCGCCACGTTCCCAGCGCCGCACTCTCCTGAGTGTGCCACGGGCTGGGCCCTCACTAAGATCTTTTCTATGAATGCACTTACTCCACTCCTCTTGTTCCCTTTTGAAGAGAAGTCTTGGTATTGTATGCCTTTTCTCCATCCTGCTGGATACTGAGAGCCTCTCACTTATTTCTCTTAGAACAGTGGTCTGAAGTGTTCAGGTTATGTGCCTTCTCCAAATCCAGCAGAGTCAATCAATGTGACTAAATATGCTAGTGCAGATCTTCAGAGGTTTATTTGTGCCATAGCACCAGATATGGAGGGGAGTAGTGCTGGGGGCATGCATGGTGGGTTGCGGGAGTCTTCAGGGGATGCTTCCTATGAGCTTCATGGGAGGGCCTTTTGGTGACTTTCATGAAGTGGTTAGAAGAATCCTTGGCTCTTTGTTGAGTTCTGTACTTTGGTTTCTGTGAGCCCATGTTCCTTTTTCCTGCTTTTAGTTGTCTTCAGAGTATTTGGCCCTACTAATTCCTTCAATGTTTTGTGTGGGGTGAGAGAAAAGTGGCTTTATAGCAATTTGCATGGGTGGGGAAACGGGGAATTCACTAAGCTTTCACTTCCCCTGTAAGTAAAATTGTGCATGAGGGGGTCTCTCTCGGCACTGACCTCTGCTGCCTTGGAAACAGGGTGATCCAGATAAAGTGATACTCTTATTCTTATTTTCTTCACTGTGTTGATTTTCAGATTATTTGCCCCAGTGGGCTTCTAGGACCTCTCTTCTGGGCTCCCAATATCCCACAACAGCATTCTCTTCCATGGGTGATTGTAAAAATTCTTGTTTCTGTGGCAGGATGAGAGCTAAAATAATCTTGCTGACATCACCTCCAAGCATGAATTCTTAATTTTGATGAAATCCAATTTATTTTTTTCTTTTGTTGACTGTGCTTTAGGTGTTGTACCTAAGAAACTATCACCTAATCGAGTGTCAAGAAGATTTATCCCTATGTTTTTTTCCAAGAATTTTATAGTTTTATGTATGACATTTAGGTCTGTGATATAGTTTGAGTTTATTTTCATGTATAGTGTGAGGTAGCTGTCCAACTTCATTCTTTTGCATCCAGTTGTCCCAGCACCATTTGTTAAAAAGAATATTCTTTTACCATTGAAATGTTTAGCACCATTGTTGAAAATCTATTGATTATAAATATAAGGGTTTATTCTTGCACTCTCAAGTCATTTTCATTTGTCAATATATCTAACCTTATGCCAGTACCACACTGTTTTGATTACTGTAGCTTTGTAATAACTTTTAAATTGGAAAGTGTGGACTCTCCAACTTCATTATCCTTTTTCAAGGTTGTTTTCATTATTCTTGGTACTTTGCATATCCATGAAAAATTTAGGATTAGCCTGTCTATTTCTGAAGATAAGGTAGCTGGAATTTTGATAAGAATTGTTATAAATCTGTAGATCAATTTGTGGACTATTGTTATCTTAATGACATCAAGCCTGTTGATCCATGAACATTCACTAATACAGTATTATGACTATTGCTTTATTCAATTGTATTTTAAATAAGATAGAAGAAAAGACTTATAAAAAAAAAGTTTATAATACCCTTTATATTTTTTCTATGTAGTTACTTGTACTGGCTGACTTTATTTCATGTGGATTTAATTTACTACTTTCCCTTTTTTTCAGCCTGAAGATCTTCCTTTACTATATCTTTTAGGGCAATTTTTCTAGTAATAAACTCTCTGTTTTTGTTTATCTGTGAATGTCTCAATTTCTTTTTTATTTTTGAAAGACAGTTTGGAAGAATTCCTGGCAATTTTTTTTTCTTTCAGCACTGTGAGTATATCATACCACTTCCTTCCGTTCTCTACAAATTTGATAAGAAGTCAGCAATCATTTTGAGGAGCCCTATGCGTGATGAGTTGCTTTTTTCTTGCTGCTTTCTTGATTTTCTCTTTGTCTCTGTCCTTCAACAGTTTGTCCATTATGTTGCAATATGGATGTCTTTAAAGTAATTGCAGTGGATTGAATTATGTCCCCCTCAAACTCACTGAAGCTTAAGTTGTGTCCTCCACGTTTTATGTATTAGAAATGTAGCTCCCACTGTGACTGTTAAAAGGGTGGGAAATTCTATTATTGCAATCAAAAAGTGAAGTCTTGGAGAGGTGATTGGATTGTGGGACTGTGTAGCAGTGAATAGATTAAAAATAGTGGTCAGTGGTGTAGTTCTGAGGTCTTTAAAAGAAGAGAAGTCTCTCTCTCTCTCTCTCTCTCTCTCTCTCTCTTTCTCTCTCTCTCTCTCTCTCTCCTGTCTCTGATTCCACCATCTTGCAATGTGAGACCCCCCTGGGTCACTATTGCCACCAGCAGACGGAAGTTGGACTTCCCAGCCTCAGAAACTGTAAGGAATAAATGTCATTTTTCTTTATAAATTACCCAGTTTCAGGTATTTTGTTATTACTAACAGAAACAGAGTAATACAGTTATCCTACTTGAAATTTGTTAAGCTTCTTGGACATGTAGATTAATTTTTTAAAATCAAATTTGGGAAGGCTCTAGCCATCGTATCTTAAAATAAGCTTTCTGCCACTTTCCTCTCCTTTTAATACTCTCTTATATATCTGTTGGTATACTTAGCAGTGTTTCACAGGTTTCTGAGGCTCTGTTTGTCTTTCTTCATTCTTTTATCTTTTTCTTCCTCAGATTGGATAATCCCAGTGAACCTATCTTAAATTTCACTGATTCCTTCTTTGCCAGCTCAAACCTACTGTTGAGTCCTCTAATGTATTTTCATTTCAGTTATTATAATTTTCAACTTCAGAATTTTTGTTTGGTACATTTTCTTTAAAATAATTTTTATCTCTTTTATGGTACTTTCTATGTGGTGAGATGTGATTCTCATACTTTAGTTCTTTAGACATGGCTTCCATCAGTTATTTAAATATATACAACAGGTTATATTGACTATTTTTATCCCCTTGTGTTTGGGCCATACTTTCCTGTTTCTTTTCATGTCTCATATATTTTTTGACAATTGGCCATTTTAATACAATGTGGAATCTCTAGAAATCAGATTCCTTTCTTTCGCAGGTTTTGTTGTTGTTGCAGTTTGCTGTTTTTGTTGTTACTTTTAAAAAAATGTCTTTACTGAACCAATTCTGAAAAACCTGTACTCTTATAAAGTGTGGCCACTGAAGTCTCTGCTTGGTTAACTTAGTGGTCAGCTTAAATTATCAGAGATTTCCTTGAATGTACTGACCAGTAAGTATCCCAGCCTTTGCCAAGTTGTCTTGCTTGTGTGTTGGAGCATGTCTTCAATGCTCTGGCAGTTTACAGTCTGCCTCAGCCTTCACTTCCTATCCATGCAAAGCCACAAGGTCAGCCAGAGGTGCAAGAATAGGGCTTTGAATATATGCACAGCTCTGCACATATTTGTGGCCTTCTTGGTCCCATAAATATATTGAAATATATTGGAGATTTTTGTTTATTATTTTTTTTATTTTTTCCTTAGGCTTCTACAGACATCTCATTATCCAAATTTTCCATTTTAGATTTTTGGTCAGCCTCTTATTTATCCCAACTTGTATCACTGCCTCAGGAAACAGCAATATTAAGCAACTGGTTGTTTTTAACAAATGTCCTAGGGATAGGGCTGTTTCCACTGAGTAAACCCTGAGTCAAGTCAGATAAAGACAAGTCTTATGACTGGGCCTGTTACAGGGGATTGACAGGTCAAATATTGAC
This sequence comes from Cynocephalus volans, assembly GCF_027409185.1. Lineage (NCBI taxonomy): Eukaryota > Metazoa > Chordata > Mammalia > Dermoptera > Cynocephalidae > Cynocephalus > Cynocephalus volans. The sequence continues at coordinate 78,639,954 of NC_084468.1, read as the reverse complement.
CATTAATATTTGGTCAGACCCATAAGGCCCCCTTAAAGGCTACAAGGGTGCTCTTTTTCATACTTGTCTTTGTTGCTAGGATGTTGGTTTTCAATACTACTCCACATGAGGTGAAAAGGGGTGGGAACAAGGCAAGTTAAAGCACCACAAAGCTTGCTATTATAACCAAAATTCAACCATTTGTCTTTAATAAACATTCCTTGGTTGCTGAAAGCCTTTGGTTGATTTCCAGAATTCTAAAAAGTTGGTTCTGACCATTTTTGATATTATTCTTGTTGCTTTTGATGGAAGAGTGAATTTTCAGATGTCTTTATTCCACCATTCCAGAAGTACTTCCTTTTATTATATATCTCTTGGGAATTTTCATTTCCTCTATTATGAGGCAGTTCCAGATATGTGTATAAAAAATGCACATATCTATTATATTCATGAATACAAAAAATCATAATTTATAGGAATACCAGAATTTGGTAACAATTTTACTTATAATTATTCACTTCTTTGAACTATGGTGTGATAAGAACTTATTCATATAAATCTTTACTTAGAATAATTTCTAAAAGATTATTGAGTCATAAGATGTAAACATTTTTAAGGCTACTGATAGGAAAATACATCAATTTTATTTAATTCTGATCTCCACCAATAGTGTAAAAGGGATTTCTTCTTGCCTTAAAATACAATTGGTTTCTAATGATGGATTGCTGGTAATCACACAGATTAGTGAGAAGAAAATATTTTTCTCCAAGTACTCCTGATCTTTATCAACAAAAGAAGGAGGAGAGAGAGAAAATAAAAAGAGCATTTGATAGTAACTCCTAACTTTTTGAAACCCTATTGAATGAGCATTTTTTTATTTGAAACTTTAAATACATCATAATATGCTATATTATTTTGCTAGGGCTGGCATAGTTAAATATCACAGACTGGGTGGCTTAAAGACAGAAATTTATTCTCTCACAGTTCTGGAGGCTGGAATTCTATGATCAAGGGGTCAGTCTGTTTTCTCCTGAGGCATCTCTCCTCTCTTCTGGCTTGCAAATGGCCACCTTCTCACTGTGTCGTCACATGGCCTTTTCTCTGTGTATTCCCATTGATGGTGTCCGTCCCTCTTCTAATAAAGTTCAGTTATATTGAATTATGGTCCACCCTCATTTAAATTACCTCATTTAACCTTATTTACCTCTTTAAAGGCTCTATCTCCAAATACAGTCACACTCTAAGTTACTTTGGGGGATGCAAATGAATCCATACAGATACTAAAAAAATTATATATGTGTGTATATATATATCTTCACCTATATCTACCTTTCATCTATATATGAATTTCCATAATTCATAGACTCTGAAAACCCTGATACTTAAGAAACCTAGTTCTGGGATTCTGTTGAGCCACATCTTCAGAGATTCAAGATGTTATTCAATAGAAATGCAGGTGAAATTTGTTTCTGAATTTTAAAGTCAGTCTTAGTTTCCGTAAAAGCCTTCAAATATGATCAACATATAAAAATATATTCATAAGAGCCATTCAATACATCTATAAATATCCAATGACAATTACTTATTAAAAAGCTATTTTAAGTTAAAAAAAAAAAAACACCTGAGCAATCAGCAATATATTGAAATCCTTTTTATTTTACTTAAGAATAATAGCATTCACACTTATTTTTTATTTTTTATTTTCCGACCAGTAAGGGTGTCGTAACCCTCGGCATGGTATGGTCTGCATGACGCTCAGCCAGTGAGCGCACCGGCCATCCCTATGTAGGATCCGAACCCGCGGCCTCAGCACTACCAGCACCATACTCTCCCGAGTGAGCCATGGGGCCGGCCCTAGCATTCATATTTAAATAATGACTTTACTTTTGTGAAAATAGAACTATATATAATTACCTAAATCCACATTATAATTTGCTTTTATATTACTGTGACTATTGTCATTAACGCTAATAAATTGCTTTCAGTGACTAGTAGGATTTTTCAATATCCAAAAACAAATAAATGCATATTAAAATATCCCTATATTAAAAACATGCACACTCTGGCTACAGTGTAGAAAAAAAGAAAACAATCCTTTTATGCCTGTAATACTAGCCAGAAGGTGAAAGGAAGACTCCATGACATAGCTTGTCTTTTACTATTAATTAATATTCTGTCATCTGTAATGTACACTACCCTACTAAATATTGCTTGCTTAAACATTACATATTTCAAATTCCAATTATAAGCCCAACAATTTCCCAGATGTAATGTGGTTATATTCAGTTGAAAATATTAGCTTGTGGGCCCCTGAGGTACATTCTGGGAAGCAAGTCTAGAGGGGATATAAATATTCAGAATTTCAACTACTCTTTTATTTTACTGTCAAATTGAATTTAGATTACAGATATTCCTATTAAAAATAAAGCTAATGCAGTCAAAATAATATTCTATCATGTCTTTGTTTAAGTAGTACATTAAATACAGAAGTAATAAGTTCTTATTCATGGTTTTGACTATGATTTTGCAAAAGTTGTCATTTCAGTTTCATAACAAAGGAGAAATTAATAATTTTGCCCTTTTCCATTTTTCATGCTCATTTATATCTTACTATTCTTTATCTTTTATCAAGAGATGGTATTTTATATATATATATATATATATATATATATATATATATATATATATATATATTGTTGTCCTAATTGAGAGGTTTAGGGAATGTAAATGGTGCAGAATGCTCAGTTATTTAGCAAGACCTGGGTCTTATTCCTGACTAGTACTTGTTAGCTGTGTTATCATGAAGAAGTTACTGAACATCTAAGTCCCTGTTTCTTCTCAAATGGGGATAAAGCTTTTCTCATAGAATTGAGAATTGAATTACAATGTTCATTAGCACAGAAAAAGTGCTCAATGAATAAAAACTTTAAACAATGATTTCTCCTGAAATGAAATTACATAAACATTGTGAGTATTCAATGTTTTCTGTCTGTATTTATTTATTTGTGCTGTTAGTGTCATCAGGCTAATAGAGAAAAGGATCAGCCAAAATTAATTAATATCAGGAATCAATAACTTTCAGATCAATCAAATTAACTGTTTAAAACAATTCTATATATATATTGAATTATATTGAATTCTATATATATATTGAATATATACATAGATACTAAAGCCCATTTTGCATATTAAGTTCTTTTGTAATTGTGATATTTTTCTACTATGCTGAATAATAAATAAATGTATGTTTCATTTTTATATTTATAAGTGTAAACATCTCAACTTAAAATTTAAATGAATAGTATAATAAATATTATACTTTGAAGTCATATTTGTATGATCAGTCGATGTTCTCTAATTCATTCTTGGGTTGTCAGTACTTAAGGAATTAAGCTTTATATTAATATTTAAATATTCATTTGAAACAGATATTCGAAAATATTCATTTTTTTGCTTTTGACATTGTTCTATTTTCTGTGAGTTTCATACATTTATTCTATGATTACACCTAATACAGGTATGAAAATATACCTAAGATGCCCCATTCATAAGATCAAAAGTTGAAAGATGGATCAGATGACATAAAGGTTGATCTTATTTGGTCTCTGAATTGAATCACATTGGTTATTTTGTATGTTTAAGGTTGTATATATGTGTAGGAGAAAGGAACATGCTAGAAGATCTACATCAAAATGAGGCAGAAAAATTTCTGGATAGGTAGAAGACAAGGATCTGCATGTAGCTACCAGGAAAGTGAACTCTAAATAGGGATGATTATAGGTAAGCAATTTGAACCTGGGGGGTCTGAGAAAACAACAAAAGAATGGGATAAAGTAATACCTAGGAGCTTGTACTATTAGGAAGTCTAAGATTGTCAGTGTACCATGGCCAGTAGAGCTGATAGTGTGGAGAGCTGAATGTTGACAATGGTTCCACCTCCTATGAGATCATAAGTACTAGGAGCAATGTTAGGGCTATAGTGGCTGGCAATGAAAGCACAGTCATGAGTGTAAGATATAATTTCAGAGGTAGGTTTCACGGTCATTAAGAGCAGGGACTCTGAGCCAGACTGCTGGGGTTACTTTACCTTTCTATGTTTTATTTACCTCACCTATTAAATGGGGATAACAATAATAACTCCCTTATAGCATTTGTGAAGCACTTATAGAAATGCCTAACATATATTAAGGTGCAAAATAAGTATTTCATAACTTCATAGATACCTCTGGAACCAGTCTAGTCTAATGGTTAAGAATAGGGACATAGCTCCAGCTCATGTAGCAAGGAATCAAGAGTCAGGATTCCAAGTGCGGTGGCTGCCTGTGGAGCTTTGATGCTGAATGAAAACAAAAGCCGGCCGAGAGCTCCCTGGTCAGCAGTGAGGTATTAATTCACTGAAAGACAACAATGGGGTAAGACAATATTAAGTTCTTCTGGGATGGGTGTAGGCTGAGAGGGGTGCAGGGTAGACAAATATGCTTCCCACTTCTGTTTAAATTGGCTTAGGAATTGATGTGCAGTTGAGGTTTAAGGTAGTGGATGTCACTGAATCCAAAGACATTAAGTAAGTAGAACAGAAATAGGCACAATGAGTAAACACGGACAAGACAACAGAACATAGATGAGGGATCAAACACCTCTTCTGTGGTGAAAGGAGCAGTGCAAAGGTTAGAAACAAGGTGTTTCATAATTTATGTAGTTTCTGTAGTGAGTATAATTTTCTTAGTGGCTGAATCCACTTCTGAATAATGTCTAACTTTCATCTCTGCAATCTTGAACTGTGCTTCTCAGTGTTTTGTATACAAAAGCATTAAATAAAATCTTTTTAAAAGAATGAATGACTAATGAAAACAATGTGAATAGACTTGCTCTGTGAAATACAATTTCAGGTATCTTTCCATTCTAACTGTTAGTATTAAATGTCCAGTTATTACAAAGGAAAGCAATTTCCTTATCTTTGAGGGATGGGATTTAGGCTGTTCTTGCTGAGCTATCAAGCTGGAGCACAAATTCAAAGTTAAAACAAAAGGAATAGTCAACTGTCTGGATTGGGTTATTCGTTTGAGGCAGACACAGCAATGTGGAAGTGAGGTCCAGAGTACAAAGAGTCTGTATCAAATGGCAAAGTTATGGTCAGGAACTTAAAGTCACAGGCAGGAAAAGAACTGTGATTTAAGGTAATTATGTAGGCTGATCGAGGCAGGCAAACAAGACGGACTGTTATCAGAGAAAACAACAAACAGAAAAAACCCAGAGCCAAAACTTCAACTGGATTTGTAGGTCTCTTCCTTCATCTAATCATGGATTATATTACGAAATCCCAGGTAATGGTGTCTAATTCATCTTTGCCACGTTATATAATCCTATTTCCCCTAGTTTCCTCATAAGTAAAGCAGGGATACTTACTACTGTTATTTTTAGGATTAAATGGTGCAAGAGCAGTAAATCCCTTAGTGCAGTGCTTGGCATATAGTCTGTTTTAAATAAAAGAAAAAGAAAGGTCTGCCATTTATCAGTGAAGTGAACTTTGGTAAATGTATCCTCCCTATGTCTCAGTTTATTTATCTATAAGAATTTACTTGGTAGTTATTATGAGCAATAGAGAAAATGGGCCCTAACATCTGACCAAGTGCCTGGCATAGAGGGGCACTCAAGAAATAGAACAATCTCTACTATTAACTCCTATGTATCTGTCTAGAATTTTAAAGTATCCCTTTTGTGGAATATTCACCTCAGGGGTTGCTTATCTTAGCTGAGATGCACTACCTAGGATTGGTTTGTTAAGAATATATGACTAATAAAATACATGAGTGTGACAGTTAGAATTATTGTTCATTAAATATTAACTTTCCTCCTCCTTCCACTGTGGGCAGAGTATACTTCCTATCCCATGGACACCGGTCTTTGCTGTGAAACTTGCTTTGGCAAACGATATATCAAATGCGATGCAGTGATTGTGCAGTTTAGCATGGCTCTTGCACTTTGGTAATCTAGCACACTAAGAATACACCCTGGATAACCCTTAGTCCAAGGAAAATTAGAAAACATATGCAGCCAGCTAGAACCCAATGCACAGCCTGGAAGCAAACCCAGTAAATACCAATAGAACCCAGCACAGCCACAGCTAAAATGCAGTCCCATGAGCCACTGGGCTCAATGTTTGTTGCCATAGTGTTCTGGGGCAGTTTGTTGTGCAGCATTACTGTGGCAAAAATATTAATAAAATCCCTTAAAAAACTAATAAAGTGTTCAAGTAAGACAGATATGGCGTTGTGTGTCTTTCAGAATCTCCGAGAACCCACTATGTATCTGGTTGAGGCCATCAGAATTGACCATTTGGGTCCGAGGTATGTATTTGTTATTATCAGAATTAGCACCCAGGATAGCTAGGAGTAAAGAAGAACTAGCTCAGGGAATACTACCGAGATATAAGCAATAATAATAACAGACAAGGGTTGGCATGCAGGCTGCTGCCACCTGACTGACCTTCAGTGCAGCCTCCTCTCCCTGACAATACACAACCTGCCCCAGAGTGCCAGTGCAGAAAAAAATAAATAAGATAAAAAGGTTCACCATGAACCCAAGCAGAGGCATGCCAGCTAACAATCCTAGACAGGAGACCTTACCCAAGGGTAAGGAGATCACATGGGAAATAACCAATAGCCATAATATTTTGAAGTGTTTTGAACCTATTACACTTCTAGGTTTTTTTAGCCATTACAAAATGTAGAAAGGAGACAGAGAAACCAGCAGAGAGCTGGTTACTTATTATAAATCTTATCACAAAAATTTGGAATGTCGGAGAGCAAGTTATGTTAACATATGGCTACTTTGCCCTTGATCATTTGGATTGTATGTGATCACAGTTTTCTGAGGAAAAAAAAGGATTATTTCTAATTTAGAAAAAAGTCAGGAGTCTTAAACATAAAATAAAACTTCATATATACCATAAACAAATTTTCTAAATATCCCCAAGAAGATTTCACGAAAATATCTAAAAGGGTGCTCATACTTAGGTGCTGGGGTTTTGCAGATCCCCTAGTGAACCTAGAAGTTCTCTCAAGTAATTCAATGTACCCATTCAAATTGTAAGTCATTATTCTCTATAAATATGCCTTTTCTAGCTGCCTATTAATTTATTAATATAAATTAATATATTATTTTCAGGAGTCAAGGCAGAGGCTTGATCATTTTGTAAGATAATATGTAATGATCTATTAGGCTGGTTGTCACCTAAATATCTGAAGGGACACAAACAAGGCCTCTTTACCAAGGGATATTGTCAGTCTAAAAATCCAAACCTTACTTTTTTTGTGATATATACCAATGACACCTTTAGTTGTCTCAAAATGTTTTCACCATTCCCCATGTTCTCTCCTCTCTTTGTGCCTTTGTTATTTCATGTGCCTGCAATTACTTCCCACCTCCTGTCACCACCCTTTTGTTCATCTGGCAAATTACTATACTCTTTTTATTCACTTTAAGTAGAAACATCAGATGGAGTTCTGAGTCCACACATCCCAGGAAATGTTTGCATAAACCAATAACATAGCACTTCTTAACAGTGTCTGTTAGTTGCTTATTTATGTGCTTCTCTCCATAAAAAAACCTAATTGTGGAAACTGGTACAAATTTGTTACTCTGTGTCTCACATACAGCATCTTTCTAAGAAATAGAAGCTTTTCAACTTTTACTGAATGAATTGATGAATGAATAACTGAATAAAGAATGAATTATTTTAGATGCCTGGACTGAATATTCTCCCTCCATTAGTGCAGACATGTTCAAGAGGTTTCCTTACATGCCACTCACAAAGTATTACATATACAGTGTTTAATTTTATTCTTAGGAAAATCTTATGAATTTTACATTATGCCCTACATTTTCTTAATGAGGAAATAGCGGCTTTGGCAAGTTAAGTAAGTTGTCCCAGATCATAGTGGGTCTTTCTTAAACCAAAATCTGACCTGAAACCACACTGTATAATAATGCTTCTGTAGTTTTTTATTTCATTGGAATTATACAGAGAAATAATCTTTTAGCTGTAGACAAGTTTCCAAAGCACTTGGCAATATCATTAAACACTTTATAGGAAAATGATTTTATGTTTATTCATTTTAAACAAATGTTTACTGAACACCTATGATGGGCCAGAAACTGTTCTAGGTGCTGTTCATCTTTTAGTTAACAAGAGAGAGGCTCTCTGCTCTCAAGATAGGAGACACAGAGGACAGATAAATGTACTGTTACATACAAGAGAAAAATATTAGATATCGATAAATCTTATGAAGAACATTAAATTTGGGTGATGTGAGAAAGATTAATTTCTTTAGATTGGTTTCTCTAGATTGCATAAGGAATGGTCTTTCTGAGCCATTCATATTTAAGCAATCTGAATTACAAGAGTCATAAGAATGGCCATAAGGAGGAGAAGCTTTCAGAGGGAGGAAACATTTACTATCAATGACCAAAGATGAGACTCAGTGTGTTCCAGTAACAGGAGTGAGACAAGTACATGAGGGCAAGAAGAGTAAGTTCTGTTTTTGAAGTTGGAGAGGTATTCAGGAGTCAGATCATAAAAGTTATAAACCAGAGTAAGGCTTTTAGGTTTTATTTTAAGTATGATGAAATCCTTGTTGGAGTAGCATGGTCTAAGGAAGTATCCTGTGGCCACAAGCAGATTTGTCCATTTACCCGAATATGTTATTCAAATATTATCATTATCTATGTGTACCACAATGTGAAAAGGTGAGAGAGAGTTTACTATTGGGACTTTGATTTAATTTGACTTGAAGTTGCAGGATATTTATAACTTGCTGGTTTAATTTTCTTCAATTTGCCTTATTCCGTGAGCTAATGCTTGCCTGCTGCAATCTCTTAGGGGTAATTTTCCAGATCTTGCACAGCGATTCAAACCAAGTGTGGCACTCCTGAAAAGTGATATCTGCCTTGTATACTGCAGGCTTCTGACATCCTTCACTCATAGGACATTTATTAAGTATCTTCCTATAGCCAGAAAGATTTTAAGAAGTGAGGTACTGAACATGAAGATATCTGGTAGGAGATTATTCCAGGTAGAGGGATCAGAGAGCAAATGCCCTAAGGCTGGGGCATATGTGCACATAGTAGAAACAAAGCCAGTGTGGCAATAGCTAAGTAGATATGTATGGAGGGAGGTCAGAGAGGTGAGAGAAGTCAATGGGTAGGAGGGAGGGTGGGTCCAACTGTATAAGTTCTTTAAGTTTTTTCCATAGTGAAACTGGAAGTCACGGGAAGGTTCTGAGCAACTGTACTCTAGCTAATTGGTGGCACATAGATCAAAGATGTTTTAGAGGCTGTGAGGGAGGAGCATTAGTTACATTGTGACACAAAATATTTAAATTAATGTGTTATAAAATTTGTTCTTCACATATTATTGGAAAAGCAAATTCCATTCTATTATCATAAAAAGTGTGTGTTCCAGGCAACAAAAGAAAAAATAAACAAATAGGACTATATCAAACTAAAAAGCTTCTGTACAGCAAAAGAAACAATAGTGCAAAAAGACAACCTATGGAGTAGGAGAAAATATTTGCAAATTATACATCTGGCAAGGTTTTAATATCCAGAATATACAAAGAAATCAAACAACTTAACAGTTAAAAAAAAAAACAAAAAATATAACGTGATTAAAAAATGGTCAAAGGAACTGAACAGGTATTCCTCAAAGGAAGATATACAAATGGTCAACAGGTACATGAAAAAATGCTTAACATCATCAAGCATCAGGGAAACACAAATCAAAACCACATTGAGATATCACCTTACCCAGTTAGGCTGGTCATTATCAAAAAGACAGAGAATAACAAATGCTGGCAAGGATGTAGAGAGAGGGGAACCTTCCTACATTGTTGATGGGACTGTAAGTTAGTACAACCATTGTGGAAAACAGTATGGAGTTTTCTCAAACAACTACAGGTAGAACTGCCATACGACCCAGCAATCCCACTTCTGGGAATGGAAATCACCATGTTGAAGTGATACGCATACTTCCATGTTTATTGAAGCTCTATTTATAATAGCCAAGAGTTGGAATCAACATAAATGTCCATCCAAGGACGACTGGATAAGGAAAATGTGGTATACATACACAAGGGAATATTACTCTGATATAAAAAAAGAATGAAAGTCTGCTCTTTGCAGCAACATGGATGAACTTAGAGAAAATTATGTTTAGTGAAATAAGCCAGGCACAGAAAGAGAAATATTACTAAAAAACTAAACAAATGAAGAAAACAGAAAGGAAGGAAGGTACAACAATCACAATAATTTGTTGACCTTTCAAAAGGAGAGAACAAGATTGAGGCTACTAGAGATGGGAAAGGGGGAAGGATAGGGAGGCTAGAGAGAAATTGTTTAACGGCCACAAAAAGTGATTACATTGTGTAATGTTGAATATACTAATTATCCTAGAAAAAAAAAAGAAACAAAAATTTTCTAAAATTACCATAGCCATCCTAAAATAAATAAATATGTATTCGTTATGAAAAATTTTTAGTAGCCAGACGTAAAAGGACAGAGAAGTCACATAATCTCAACACAAACAGATAAACACAGTTAAAATATTGGTACATATTTTTCCAGCCCTTTCTCCCTGTCTTCTCCCACCCCCATCTCTCTGTGTGTATGTGCATGTATTGTTTGTGTGTGCATGTTGATCTCTGCACTTTAAAAATGTGGGCACTCTTACAGAACAGGCCTTCAGAGAAGTGTTCATTCTGAATGACATTGTTACTTCAGTCATTGGTCAACTCTGTGAAATAGTAGTTTCAACCAAAAACAGCCATTTTGTCACTCATTCTTTATTTTTTTATATAAGTGAACTGCTTGCCCTCTCTATATAAGAACTCATTTTAAAGCCATTATAACAAAATAATATTATCATATTTCACTAGGTGAAATTTTCTTCACTAGGGCTTATTGAGAAATATTCACATAGAGATTGAGACTGCCTATGAGTCATTTGTTTTTCATTCAGTTCATGTTTTCATTCAATCCCAAACTAAGTAAAATTGAAAGCACTATTTGTGTGAACTAATCATGGAATAAATTAAACTAGCATTACCAATTGTATCAGCTATGTGGGATGAAAACTATGTTAAGAATTCCTTCAGCTTCTTGTGATACACTAATTCAATCTTCTTTCAAAAGATAAATACCCAGAGAGATATTGAGTAAACTGTAATTTAAGTGTAAATAAAACACTGAATAAATTGAATTATAAAATTGGCTAATTTATTGTCAAAATTCAATACAAATAAAAATGTTAACTACTAAAATGTCCTTATAATAAAATATGGTTCTGAGAGAAAGGATAAATACAGGTTTTATTGTTAGTTCTCTAGAATCCTTTCACTTTGAAGCATACAAAATATATTATACGCTGCAATTGTAGCATAACAATCTTATTTCCTATAGTTAGTCACATATTAAATAAGTGAATAATAAGTAAAATATTATAGAAAGTATATACTTCCAAATGGAGCCTATAAAATATATCTCTAAAAGGAAATGTTGCAAAAATCATTACTTAGTTAGTGAAAGTAAGTATTTATCAACAAAAATCAATAAACATTTACCAAATTGGCTAACATTATAGAGGCTATATGCTGCTTTCTAAGAGGCAACGTGAAAGTTAGTGAAGAAAAATTTAAGAACCTCTTCTGCTCTGACAACTCTACTGAGCATTATAATTTTCTCTTATTGCTAAGGATATTATTGGAAAGTTATGTGGATTTACAATATGATAAAAGATTTTTAAAAAGAGACAGTTGTTCTTTATTTGAAGGTTTACAGGTACAAATAACTTACTAAAATCTACACTATGAGTTATATTATTCGGTGAAAAAACAAAAACTGTGAGTCAATACAAAGTTCTCTACATACATATGTGCATTTACCAATAAAAATAAACATACTTAAGTGTAAATATACACATATATTCACAAAGAAAAACAATAAAGGGATATTTATATGTAACTACATTAAACATATATAATGTATTATATATTTCTATATCAAAATGAATGCAAGTGAAATAAATTCTAATCTACTCCTTACCTTTATCTTTATTTCATTTTCAATTATTTAAAAATATTTTTATATTCTAAAATATTTCTAGTCTGGATAATTAATGCAATGCCTTGCCAATAGTAAATGATCAATGAATATTTATTAAAATATTAATATTAATATTTAGTAAGTAAAATTTTATTGTGTAATAGAATAGTTTATTTCACCAAGTCTTTCTATGTTTATTAAAATGGAAAAAAATCAATTAAAATGCTACTTTAAGTGATACTTGCTTTCCTAAAATTAAAGTTAAAAACCATTTTCCTTGATTTTCTAAAATAATCAGCTTAATTTCCAATATTCTAATTTTCTGGTTTATATCAAAACTTTGTCACTAATATACAAGTCGTTTTTTTTTTTTTTTTTGGGTTAGTTTTATAACTAGGACAACAAAAGTTAACTAGATGATAAAATTATGTATGAATATAACACATATGGACATAAATATGCACACTTCACTGAAGTTATATATGAACATTCTTTGTACAGAAAAATAATAAACAAAAATATATTAAGGAGAAAGATAAAAGAAGAGAAATATTAAAGTAAAATTTATTCAGATAATTTCTTTCTAGGGTCCTTAAATTTAGAGTGTTGAAAAAAATTTGTGACTCAGGATCATTCTTAGATTTCTCTCTGTATGAATCTAAACCATGTTTAAGGACACAATAGCAAATGACCTTGCAAAGCCTAATGAGGGTGGGTAGAAGCACGTATAAAAACAGCCTATAATTAAAACGTATTTCCCTAGATACCTTGATTCAAAGATTCAAACATTGTCACAGAAAAGTGATGGACTGAAAATAGAACTGTTCAGAGCTAACCTTGGTGAATAAGATAGGCTAGCACCTTCAGTAATACAGACAGTCCCAGTTCAGTTGTTGAAAGGAAACTAGAGAAATGAAATGTCTAGGACTATGACGATGTGATGCTTCCCCAGGCAAAACGGAATGCTATGAGATAGTAAATACGTCCCTTTGTTATTTTCCTGAAAAGTGCTACAAACCATTTTAGTTACCAATACAGATTTCAACATTGTTAACAACTACTATCGAGAGCAAAGTTTCTCGGCCTTGGCACTGTTAACATGTTGGGCTGGATTATCCTTTGAAATGGGGAGCTGTCTTATGCATTGTGGGATATTAAGCAGCATATCTGACCTCTTCCCACTAGAATCCAGTAGCGCCCCCCAATTGTGACATCCAAAAACGTTCCAGACATTGCCTGTTATTCCCTGGGGGGTAAAAATGCCTCGAATTGAGTGTCACTGTTCTAAGGATGCTAATAAAAAGAATTAACATGGATAATCTAGATATCATTTTTTCCTACCTCTCTTCTTGTATAGTTTGACTTAATATTTTATTTTAATGCATTTGCTTTGTCACTTTCTAATGAAGACTTTCATGTTAAATCAACAAAAATAAAATGCTTTTAATTGTCTAATCTTGACATATGCCTCCATGAAAGGCTGCTTTACCAGATAATTCTCACATAATGTGATCTAAATTTTAGCTTTTCTTAATATTCCACTCAAAATTGAATTCAGGTAGGTTTTTTTTTTTTTCAATCTTAATTCATGATAATAAACTAAGAAAACAAAGGTTGCGTGTGTGTGTAAAATTAACATTCAGAAAATCCCTATTTAGAGAGTGAACCTACTATAACTGGAAAAATTAACCTAAAAACTAGGTTTCACGTGCAGTAATTACCTCAATATCTCCTCTTTAGAAAGTATAACTTTCTAAGGGCTGGCCAGTTAGCTCACTCGATAGAGTGTGGTGCTGATAACACCAATGTCAAGGGCTCATATCCCCTTATCAGCCAGCCGCACCCCCACAAAAAAAGATAATATAACTTTCTACTTGCAATAATGAAAACCAGACAAAGAATTTGGAAACATTCAGAATAAATTACAATTACCCATGCTAACTTATTAAGTCTTTAAAAGTGTCTTTGGCAAGCTAGAGATCAATTTATATTTCTCTTTTCAGGATGTGTGAAGAGTTAATGAAATGTAGTTTTTTGTAACATCTCTTCATTAATGAATACAAAATACGTATATTTCCCATTTTTATCACATTGGACTTCTGACAAAACCTTGTGAACCTTCTACATATGTTGCAAATAATAGAATTTATATAAACTTACATAGAAGAATACTTTCCTCACACTTTCAGTACTCTTTGTCTCATGAGACATTTTATGAAAGGAAGAATGCTAACAAAAAAGTTTTCCCTACTTTTTAATATTCTCTTTTGAAAAAGGGAGTGATGCCCTTCACAACATTTTCTTTCCTTTTTGGCCCAAAGATGTCTCTTCTCAATGGAATTTGTCGAGAAACTATTCAGTTACTAAGAAATTTCTTTTAGTAAATTTTATTACCTCATCTTGAACTAGAGTGCTAGACAAAAAGCTATGTGTTCAGGACATGCTGTCATTCTCTTTTATACTTTGTGAAATCAATAAACAAATTCAGATCCATTGAGAGATGAAACATTGGCTCATTGGCCCTTAGATATAAGGTAGTGAGCCATACAGATTCATGGTGTCAATGTTCCTGAGAAATCAGATTCAGAATTTATTAGTGACATGAAATGTATTTATCCTCCTGATCTCTACCAATTCTGAGTACAATTTCTAGTCAGATACTCCCTTTAACTCTGCTTATAAAAGTGCCTATTTCAAGTACATAGTGCCCAATAAACGATTATTGTGTGAAAAATCAGTGATGATAAGAGATCTCACACTAATTTGTGATTAAAAATGCTAAATATATTTGTGAAACTTAGAAATGTAACATATGGTTCTTGGAAGTGTAGAGAAGAAGAGAGCACCAGAGTAGCATGTCAGCTCTGTTTCAATTACATGTAGTATAAACAAATAGAGACCCCACAGTGCAATTATATTGCTTTCAAGAGTACCCTGGAGTCAGCTAAAAGGTTATCTCCATACCCAAGATAACCAGGCTACACAGGCTGAAAACTTGCTGTTTTTAATTACTACTTATGCTTGTTAAAGGCTATATTATATATGCCCCTTGGCTTTATTGTCCTACAAAAGCCTGTACGGAAAACAGACAGAATTTCCATCCTACCTTTCTGAATCAGATGGCTAGAGCTGTGCTAATTCAACATGTTTTTTTAATTAATTTAAAAGCTTCTATATTTAATTAGTAGGTGATGATATTAGAATGCAGCACCATAATTCAGTTTTGTTCTTTGTTTATTCAAGTTTTCAACAGCAGATGTAAGTAATAAAAATACATTTCAGTAGCCACGTTTAGTTAGTCTCTGGAGAAAAAAAATTAAAATTAAAAGACCTTAGTGAGATAGCTCAGAATGTAGAGGCAATATGATAAAATGAAATTCAAACTCGTTCATTTTCTACAGACATCAATCTATAATATAATACAGCAATCAAAATGTTATCAAGGTTGTCTACTGACATTTTCATTTTTCTTTCTCTTTTTATTAACATATAGTTTCAATTGGGATCCTAGCAAGTAGTCTGGGTCAGAGTCAGAATTTACTATCTGGTTCATACCACACAGCTCCATCACCCTCTGCCTGGCAATGTAACAATTTTGTTTAAAATTATTTTTATTTATATATACTTAAGGGGTACAGAGTTGACTATCAGTATTCGTGTACAATATGTGATGATCAAATCAATATTATTAACATGTTCGTCATTACAAATCTTAATTTCTTTTTGTGTCCTTTACCCAATTACTCCCTATCTCCCCTTCCCCTTCCTCTTTCCCACCTCTAGTAACTATAGGCCTGTTCGTTTCTTCTCAAAGTTCGATGTTTTATTATGGTCTTTGTTTCTTTGTTTCTTAGCTCTCACTTATGAATGAGGACGTGGTATTTCTCTTTCAGTGCCTGGCTTATTTCACTTAACATAATTTTCTCCAAGCTCATCCATGTTGCTACAAATGGCAGAATTTCACTCTTTTTTACGGCTGAGTAGTAGTATTCCATTGTGTGTGTATATGTATGTATATGTGTGTGTGTGTGTGTGTGTATATGTGTATATATATATAATCACATTTTCCTTATCCAGCCATCTGTCAGTGGACATTTAGGTTGATTCCATATCTTGGCTATTGTAAACAGAGCTTCAATGAACAGGGGAGTGCAGATATCCGTTCAACATGATGATTTTCATTCCTTTGGGTGTATACCCAGAAGTGGGATTCCTGGATCATATGGCAGTTCTATCTGCAGTTGTTTGAGAAACCTCCATGCTATTTTCCATAATGGCTCCTAGAATTAAAAGTAACTACATGCTCAGATGTCAATGCAGAGATATGAGATGCATGAAAAAACAAGAAAGCTTGACTCCCAAGAAGAAGACTACAACTCTCCAATACGAGACCCCATACAAGAGGAAATAGACAAATTGCCTGAGGAGAAATCCTAAAGGGCAATACTAAGGAAACTCAAAATGATGAAAAATTAGAAATCACAATGAAATCAAAAAGAAATTCAAGGACATTAGGAGAAATTCAACAAAGAGATACAAGCAATTTAAAAAAAAATCAAGTAGAAATCCTGGAGCTGAAGAATTCAAAGAAATAAAAAATACAACCAAGATCATAAACAGCAGGCTAGAATAAGCAGAAGAAAGAACCTCCAAAGTAGAAGACAGGCTTTTTGAATTCACACAGTTTGAGCCCCCAAAAAGAAAAAATAATTGTAAATAACATAGAAATCTGAGAAATCTTTTTGATAATCTTCAGTGTACAAACACCACTCCTTTTTTGCAAATTCAGATGCAAATAATTACTCCTCTCCTATCACTGTATCTGGTGGAGGGGTGTGTTGTAATGACAGAGGGCTTGGTCTCTGTTGTCAGACTAACATGGGGAACACAGTAATTATTGTGTCATCACACAAATTATTCCTTTCTAAGCCTTCATATTTTCATCTGTACAGTAGGGAATAATGTTACAAGTATTAAATGAGATGTAAATGCCATAGAGTGGGAATATTTATATTGTTTACTGTGTATGCTGAGCACCTATATTACAAGTACTCAACACACACTTTGTTGAATGGATGAATGAGTGAAAGACATTTACTTCACTGTAATGATTTGTTTTCCTGAATATATCACATGAGAACAAAACACATAACAGCAGATAGGCACATAACTACCAATTGGACACTTATATAAAGCTGCCCCTGACCCACTGTGATAATAATTGAATAATCGTGACCACATCCTACTGGCTTCTATTTACCACATTATGTTCTGGTTTTCTAGAAGTTAATATATTTTCTCAGTCTGAAACTATAATATTCTTTCAAGTTAGATGTTTATTTTTTGTGTGTGTTTTTATGTCATCCAGTCATATTTTATGATTATTTTCTTAAAGTTGAAGTAATTTTTAAGTATCTGATGGAACTAAACTAATTAAATTGGGTTCCCATGCAGCATGGTTTCTCCCATAAACAAACATCAAATGTGTCCTTTACATACAAAAATTAATAAAACAAAACTAAACAGAACATATTGAAAAGCATCAAGTGTGACTATGTCTGATACTCAAGAGGTGCTTAATATGTTAGCATCTCTTCTTTCCCTCTATACAAATATATAATATAATCCTAAAAATCAATAAGCTGAAAGTTGATCTTAAATTGTGCTAAAATACATTATGTTCCTTAAATTATAACATTTCACATCAGACATTCTTTTGTTAAGGCAATTATAATAACATCAAAAAGCATTGTGAGTATGCCTATGTATCTTGCTAAACTCTACTCATCATGTTTGGTTGGTATGTGGTGTTTCATGGTTTTATAGCTTTAGGACCCAACACATGGTAAGTATTCAGTAAATATTTCCTAAATAAATAATTTTAAAAAACTAATGTGAATCCATGACAATCATAATTTCTTAGAAAAGTTTGGTTGAGAAATCAAATTGCACTGAAACTAATATTCTGAATATTTCACCTACTTATATTTTTATAATGCATAAAAGTGCTTAGGAAGTCAGAATCCATATTTTAAAACTTAGAAAATTAATTATTGCCAAACAGTGGAAATTAATATATTTTCATAATTTGTGTATTTATTTAAATATTCTATCGACAGGATTTGAAATTGTGACAATAGAACAGAAGCTCATAACACTCCTGGTATTTAAAAATCTTTTCTTCACTCTACGTGATATAAACATAGAAAAAGTATAAATAAGTACACAATAAACTACGTATTTCTAACATTCTGATTAATGTTCTTTTCTGACTTACACAATTATTTTCCATATCCCAAAAAAATGAATTGGTAAAAATCAGTCTAAAAAAACAAGGACCCTGATTTCATATAAAATATATAAATTTTATACACATAAATATGTACAAAATATATATATTTATTTTTATTTAGATTAAAGTGAAAGTGATATTTTTAGGGTAATGCTAAACACTATCTTGATAGAATGAATGATTACCTAACTATTTATTGTTCTCACAATGAAAACAGTTTGAATCAATTAGTATAGTGGAAATCAGCAAATTTATTTCTAACTGGAAGTAAATCACAACGAGGGTTTCACTTTACATTTAATGCTGAAAAAAAAAGGCATGCAGGAAGATGCAGCTTATGAATTAAACTCTGATAGACAATTTTCTCATCATGCAAATTGTAAACTGTGTTATGCAAAATTAAAGGTGATCATATTTTTATGTCATAAAGATTTAAAACATAACACATGATTTAGTAGATAACATGGGAAGGCTTTAACATCAAATTAGCGAGGACAAAAAATGACAGGATACCTATTTGTTTCAGTTGATACAAATGATCTATTTCTGGATCAAGCCAAGCATATTGTTTATGAACAAGAAGGTTATTTTTTGTTCACACATTTAAGATACATTACTCACTTAAAATCTCTAGATATACTTACAGAGGTAAAATGCACTTGATGATAAGGTTGTAAGGAGGTAATTGACTAAAAAATGTGGTTGGAATAACACTGTCACCATGAATTATTCTGACAAGTACAATAAAGATGCTTAGATCATATATCATCATGTATGATCACTGATTTAAAAATATTTAAAGTAAGCAAGAGTGAGACTGTGGTAACATCAATAAATTCTAGACAATTCAGTAAATAATCTGTTGATGGCAAGCAGAAATATTTTTTAAAAAATAGAAATATTTGAAAACCTAGTTGAGTGACTGAAACATATCTGGAGAATATAGTGTAAGTAATGTGTTTATGTCATATGTCAAAAATTGAGATAGCATTAGGTACACATGACTTTTTAAGGGTGGGATTTAATTTACAGGTTCAAAAATATTTGATTTGTGTTTTTCTGAAAAATTGGGATGAAATCAAAGAATTTTTATGTCAATAATGTAGCATATTTACTAAATAATTTTCACATTTTAATTAAAATCAGATTAATTCAGAGAAAAAAAGAGATACCATAGTAGGCATTGGTACTGTTTGCCAGTTATATTTAGTTTTCCCACTTCTGAGCATATGGTTGACTTCCTCTTCCCTGCTTCCTAGGGTGAGTTAGCTGTGATCATATGACTTCTTTTGACCAATGGAATATGAGAAGAAGTAATGTGTGTCACTTCTGGGTGGAAAATTAAGACCCAATGTACAATCTGTGACATTCTTTCCTTCAGAAAATGCAACATAACAGATGAAGATTGTTCTACCAGTCACAGTCGTAGCATGAGGAAACAAGAAAGAGTTGCCATCAATAGATATACAATGTAAGCAAGAAACACGTATTTGATGTTATACATTGCTAATATTTGGGGATTGTTGTTTCCGCAGCAGTACCTATCCTATTCAGACTAATACAGCAATAGTTTATTCTTCTTTGAGGGTGGGGGTGGGAATGGATACAGTGTAGTGGTAAACAGTGTGAATTCTGGAATCAAGACTGCTTGGATTCATATTCCAGCTCCATCACCACTTGTTTGATATGACCTTGAGAATTTTATATTATCTTTCTGTGCCCTAATTTCTTCCTCTGTAAAATGAAAATAACAATAAGGATCTTTCTTAGATTCGTTGTTGTTTTTAAGATTACAAGAGTCAACATGCATAACACTTAGAACATTTTCTTGGCACATAGCAGCACCTAATAAATATTAGCCACTATTCTCTTCACCTAGAAGAACTACAGTACTTTGCATTTGCTCATACTTATATTAGTATGATTATCACTTATAATTATAAAAATCAAAGGCAAAGTTATTTCATTAGAATTATAGCAGTCTTTTTTTCAAAAAGTGGTGTACCCCAGAATAATGTATATGTGATATCTTCTTATTGAACAGAATATGTGATATATAATAAAAATACCAGTGTAATTTTGTACAAGTTACTTAACTTCTCTATATTTTAGTTTTCCTGCTTAAAGAGGGTATTATACAGTAATAGCTACCCCATAGGCTTTTGTGAGGATTAAAATATTTAAAACACATAAAGCTTTTAGAACACCTAATTTACAATAAAAGACAAAAATGTTAGCCATTATTGAACTGCAAAGTGATTTAGAGAAGATGGAGTTTAATTATGCCTGGAGAAGCTAGGGAATATATTTGGGGGTGGGGGAAATATGGAACTTGGTTTTCATATGAACAAGCTAAGAGAGAAGGAATAGCACTGTAAGTTCAGGGACTGACGTGACTAAAGTCACTGAGATTTGAGGGTAGTAATACAGTATTTGTGGAACAGCAGAATAGATAAATCAGGCTGCAAATATTGGATTCAGTTTTTCTTGTATGTATTTTCTCTTATGAGAATTGTTCTACTGTACTTTTGCTACACACCAAGTAGAAAAAAATGAAATATAAAACAATAGAGATTTTGTATCTCATTAAGTGAAACTACATTTAAAATATTTTGAAATAAGGCATTTTATATTCAATAAAATATATAATCAGGCATATAGTATAACTGAAAGAATAAAACAAAGTAAAGAAGGAACATACTCTATTCCAATTAGCTGAATGGATTATTGCTTCAATAAAAGAAATTTTGTATAAACTGCAAATGGAAAAAAAGAATTTAAAAGTATTTATAATTTTAGATAAAATTTATAATTTTAAATATAATATATAAATTTAAATAACTGGCTCTTCTTCTTTCTCTTTCTGTAGTATATTATGACACACATCTCTAAAAAAACTTTAGTTTTAATTTTTTCCCCAATCAAATCACTAAATTCTTGTCTTTCAAAAATTGCAATTCCTGAAAGTTCACCTAAAGTGAAAAATAAAATGAAACAAAAAAGATAATCATCAAGAAAAGCAGTCTTCTAACTTTTCTTCAAACTGCGTTTTGAAACATTTAAAACACAGAAGTAAAATCAAAAATAACTGCCGTTTCAATCAATTAAACATTTTCTATATTTTCTTTACAGGTAAAGAGAAACAAAAAATACAGAAGGCTAGGTTTACCACTCCATCCCAATGGAATACCATTCTCAGACTGAACAGTGCAAATGGAGCAGATGAAGAGGAAGGAGTGATTTTTTCTTTTGGACAGTAAGTGTTTTTTCTTCAGGGAAAAGAAGGGAAGTAACCTCTTCTAATCTCTTTGTCAACATAAAAATGAGACCTTCAAGTAAATAGACTAATAATACTTGGCAGAAGTAGGGTATTTACCTATGGAAATTTTAATAGGATGTTCCTGGTTAAGGATTGATTTAAGTAAATGAACATAGAATCGATGGATTAGTGAGCATGGTTCTCTGGAATGTCATATTGTTGGGATATAAAATAGAGATGTTACATGTATGAAATACTCCCCCTCCTGTGAGAGGTAATCCCGCAAAACCTCACTTGGAAATCTGCTCTATTACTCTGGATCAGAGTGGATGTTCCAGGCAGGACAAAAGGTCTTGCTTGGAGAGCTGCCCTTGAGATCCCAGACCTGTCCCTGCTTCATCTGAGCTTCTTAATTGCCAGTACCGTTGAAGTGATAAGTAAAGCTTGATATAAAGATCTGATTGGTTTGAGTCTGATTTGACAATATGATCCTTTGTGTTAGCTTATCAGGTATTGACTTTTTTTCCCATTAAAAACCAATACATTTCCAGTGTTTATATAGCATTCTAGTAGAAGCATTTCATGTTTTAAATCAAGACGAAATCAGTGATTTGCTTTCTAAAGCTCACATTCTAGTAACAAAGATTAGAAAAACAATACTATATAGTATGTATTTATGCATACGTAAAGTTTTACTCATGTTGCATTTGCATTATTGAAATGGGTAAGGTAGTTTGCAAGAAACTAGTCATTAATTTTCAGGATCCTATTCTTAACATGCATGTGGCTACAACCAAATGCAGTCAGATAATAGAGATCGCCAAATAAATCATAAAGTTTTTTAAAACTTGTACTAGGAATATAAGTTAAATTGCAAATCTTTTTAATAACACAATAACTTCTTAAGAAATCCATGAACTAGGAGGTAAAGAAAATTAAAATCTGTGTAGCATATTTATTGCCGATGATGTTATCTATTCTTTCAAGTTTACTCTGGTATTTTTAGTGAAAATGATGCACAGAAATTTCTTTCCAGGTCAGAAATCTTGCCAGCCTTATTATGAAGAAACTTCTATGAAGAGCTTGAGTAGGAAGGCATGAAATTTGTTCACTTCCTCTGTCCATTATATTTAAAATTTATTAATACATAAGCCTTCTAGACTGTTCATCAAATTTTAAGCTACAGGTTCTTCTTTACAGGGGTGAGAGAATATGTGCTTCATTTTTTGTCTTATATTAACAATAAAAAAAGAGGAAAGTTAAAAAACTAAATTAAATCTTAGAGAAAAGTATGGCAACAATCATTTTACCCTTGCTGCAATAATTGTTTTTCTCAGTCAGAATCAAATTAGCCTTCACTTGCAATTGCTCTTCCTGGGAGTAAGGAAATTCTTGCTCTTTCTCCCCAAAGCAGGCTTATGCTACCTACAAATTTTATCCTCCATATCAAGTTCCATTTAACAAAAGATAACTTTAATATGAGAAAACCCTTCTTTCCTGTGTGCGTGTGTTCTGTGTACATATATAATCTGACCATGACGTTTACAAATTAATGATGCAAACAGCAGAGTCAGCAGAAAATATTTTATCATCATTTGAGCCTTCTAAGTTTCATCAACTTTTTGTATGCGCATCCACATACAGCACTCAAAAAGGAAAATAGCAATGTGGAGAAAATCTTTCACAAAATGGAGCTTAAGTAAGAACACACAACAGATATACTCAGAATATTTGGTTTGGAGTAAAAAATAAAATAAGATGCTTACATCTCTCTTCTTTTCCCTGCTTTATAACCTATCTTACTCTTCTCCATTATGCAAATTCGAATATCCAACAGATGTCATTTGGAAAACATAGGACATTCTAACATCAATGGAAGATATATACGTTAGTCTATTCATTGACATGTGGACTCGTTTAAAGTAAATATTAAGTAAAGTTGACATATATTTGAAAATATATGTGTTAGTGTTACTGGGGTTTTTTGTTTGTTTTTTAAAGGTGTCAGGATATCATACTGATGATTAGTTACCAACAAAAGTAACAATTAGATAAGAGATTTTTTTAAAGAGAGTGGTCATACATGAGAAATTAAAATAGAATAGAACTCTATTTGGAGAGGACTGTAAAGAGCTGTTTCTCCTATTTTCTCTTAAATGAATATAAATCAGGCATTTTGTCTTAAAAAAAAAATCTTTCTTAAATTTGAACATTCTTGCCTCTAGTTGCAACTTAAATATGGAGAAGGAAGTACATTTTGTTTTATAAGTAAATATTTAAAAGAATATCAAATTTAGGTAATTATGATACAATTTTGAAAACTTCAGCAAGGAAGTTTTTTATGTATGTCATAATAAAATTATATGTGTATCATAACATATTTTACTTTAGAGTCTTCATTAAAAAGTCATTTAAAACACAGCTATATGAGAGTACATCAAAAATTTCATGGAAAAATTAGAAGTGAAAGACAAAATTAACCTTTCCAGGAACATTTTGAAGTACACTCATATGTCATAAATCTAACTGAGAATGATAAGTGCCTATAGTGTTTTTTTGTTTGTTTGTTTGTTTTTGTTTTTGTTTTTTTTGTCTTTTTCGTGACCGGCACTCAGCCAGTGAGTGCACCGGCCTCGCTGTGCTCCCAGCGCCGCACTCTCCCGAGTGCGCCACGGGCTTGGCCCTATATTTTTAAACATATTTCAGGGCATGACAAAATTAAATTCTCAGAAATCTCAAGTATTGATTAAATACATTAATAATAGTCAAAGTTTCTCGCAAAAGTGCTTATGACTTCCTTTGAACCACTTCTCTATACTGAATAAATAATTCTCACTATTATGAAATATTCTCCTTAACCCATGTGTTATACTTCTTAGTTAGGCATAGCATTCACACAGTAAATCTTTATTATCACAATTATCCTTAGTCCATAAAGAATATTTCAAAGAAAATCAAGCTTTAATAATATATAATGTATATATAATATATAATTTTCTACATATTTGCATATGTAAGAATGTATACTTTGTATTAAGTTCTGTAACCATGCAACCCATCAATGTTTTGGAATCAGGAAAACAAAAAACCCTGACTTTTGATTTGGAACACCACATACAATCTATAGTTTTATCTCTTGTTAGAAAAGTCATATGGAACAGACAAAACCACTTGACCTCTTCAAATTCTAGACGCCTTATTTGGAAAATAAAGACAATCAAATTTGCCTCATTTTATTTTTTAGTTAGTGACTATGACAGCATTTTGGACAAATATGCAGGCATAACAGTAAAAAATAACATTTCCTTTGATCAGTAAATACTGATGCCTCTTGTCTCTTTTTTTGGAAAATGATTATCAACTTTAGTTTTGTTACCCCCTGGGATATAGGGCAATAATTACAATGGTTCTCATACATTTTTCTAAAAACAATAATAACACCCCCATTAATCCTTGTTTTTAATTCACTTTTAATGTAATCAAATAAATACAAAACAACATTTTAATAGATAAATGGACAAATTATATAGTAAACATTGTGAGAAAGTCGAAAAATATTTCCCCTTGACAGTAAAGCTATTGACCAGTAAGTACGTTCATTGTTGTATATTCAGCATTGGTTCCAAAAGAAAGAAAAAAAAAAAATAGAGAGAGAGAGGAAAGGAGGGGAAGGAAGAAATAAAAGAAGGAAGAAAGGCAGGGAGGGAGGGATAAAAGAAGGAAAGAAGGAAGAAAGTGATTCTGAGAAAGCAGCACTGAAATGTTTTGCTGGTGTTAAAGAACAATCATGAAATTGTCCCTTTTCAGGTAGGTGATACTTTTTGTCTATAATGACAGTTTTTTCCATACTGCTTTTGAGGGAAAAAAAGTACCTATCTTTACTAACTTACTTCTGTTGCAAATACAAGTTTTTTGTCCTTGCAGTATAGTCAACATATCTTTAATTAAATTCTTGCTTCTTCAAAATAACATTGACCGTTCAAATCTATAAAAATCTTTACCAGGAAAGTGCTTTATTTTAAGGGGATGGAGTTTTGCGTGATCTACACGTAAAAATTTTACATAAAAGAAGACAATAAAAAGAAACAGATAATAATAAGATAAAAGAATAAACTCTAGAAAACTGTTAGAGAAACAAAAAAATGCTTTTGTGCCTTGTATCATAAAAGGGTGTTTGACAGACACAATCAACAAGAGCACATACAATATTTTTGTGCAAATAAATATATTTATAGATTTATTTTAACACTGTAATTTACACCTAGGATTTATTATTCAATTATATGTTACATAATGATTCACATAATTTAATAAATTTTATAACATATTTCTAACTGTAACCACCATTAACCATGATTATTTCATTACCTGTTTGCAAAATATAAAGACCTTGGTAAAACCTGCTTTCCTTTCTTTAGCTTTCTAGCTTTTCTGTTGCCCTGCACCCTGCCCACAACATTGAGCCGTTCTTTTGGGCTGTCTATTTCTGTCACTTATCCTTACAATAAACTACCACATTCTGGAGTGCGTTGTAGCCACCTGGCCATTTGATAAAGTGAGATATTATAGAAAAGCAAAAAACAGGGGACATAGAAATCAGAGAGCAACGTCAAGTTCAGAATTCAGGCTCCTTGGATGACACATTCAAGAAATTTCCTTCAATATGAGGACAACATCCAATAAACTTTCTTCAACTATTTAGGGACTATAAGTTGTTATTTTTACTTTCTGTAGTTAGAATAACACTCTTTGTTATTTATTCCATTTGAAGACATACTGCTTTCATTTTTTGGTATTGATGCAAGGAAAAAACGTTATAGATTAGTTATTCAGTAGCAATTGTCTCACTAAGACAAAACTAAAGACATTGTTTTCAAATTTATCTAATGTGCATACAATATGTGATGAAATTAAAAGAAGACAGTAACAAGAGAGACAGATGATATGGATGAGAAGGTAAAACAAAAATATTTACTGCCAAGTGGAATATTACATCTTAGCATATTTACATGTAGAGATAATTTTTAAATAAAAGTCTATTTTCATTTCAAAAGTACAAAAAGAATAAAGCAGAAATATGTTAGCTGAATCTTCATTCATCACTATTTTGTGTAATCGTTTACAAATATAAAATGTGTGAAGTATTTGGAATGAAAACATTTCTGTATCACAGACTCTGAGAAATAGTTAACATATGGAATGATGGAAAAACTTATTTTACTCAATATTTCGCATGTCATTGATTGGTGATACATTTCTTATAGTCAAATAATTATTTAACCTAGGTTGTAATATGTACTGGTTTAAATAAACCTTCAGTGCATGTAGGATTCCACAGGGCCTTGAAAAGAAGAAAACAAAAAGAAATGAATGACATCAAATTAATAAAATAAAATGAAATTTTATTTAATATAAAAATTTTAAATGCTTAAACACTTAAATAAAAAAACAACATAAAGCTGTTCTATTTATGACTTTCTAAGTTAAAAATTACTATCAACATTTATGAAGAATATTTACACTAGTAATGCTTACAGGTTACCAATTTCCAATTAAGTATACTGTCAAACATGAGATGAAAGAGGGAAGATTAATAAGCAAAAATATATTATTTCCTTGCTTTAGTAGATAGACTTACAAAAAGAACTGTTTACTTAACTCTCTTATTTATGTATTCCTCAAGTAAAAAGTTCCAAAACAATTCAATAATTAAGTAATAAGTCTCAAGTAGGTATCCTGATATTTATGTAAACTATAGTCACCACCCAAAGTCCCAAACACAAAGCTCCAACAGAATTTTGTCAGTTTTCAGCAATTATTACTATTTTTAAATCTCTAAACTTGATTGCATTTTAAGTGATAGGAAATTTAAATATTTCAAAATATGTCATCCTTTTTTTTAAAACTACATTTAGTACAGGTAATATGTATAAAAAGTATAATATCCAAGAAGTATAGAATATGGCACCCATTCCCAAGGAATGCAGGATTTTACGTGGAGAGATATAAATGAATACAGGAGGAGACGAGCCAAAGTACAAGATAGTAGGTCATATGTCAATATGTAGCACTGGTTACCGCAACATGAAGGTAGGTTAAATAGGATGGATAACTGCTGAAGGAATTCTAGGGAAAGAGAGAGAACTCCTTGTTTGGGTGGTTAAATCAAGTATATGGAATTAAAGCTTGGCCCTAAAAGAAAGATATATTATGGGGAGAAGTATTCCAGATAAAATTGTTAAAACAGTAGCAATAATAACAAAATAACACTTAAATGACTGAGACAAGGAATAGGGATTTGTAATGGAGCAGTTTAGGTGGATTAAAAGGTTCTTGTGTGAAAATAGTAGGGACTAAAATTGTATAAATAGGAAAAGGTACAACTTTAGCAGCCATGGATCCTGGTTTGAGGAATGTGGATTTTATCCTATAAGCTTTAGTGAGTCTGTGTGTGTGTGTATTTAAAATGAAAAATACACACAATGGAAGCTGTGTTTGCCTTTATCATTATTATTATTATTGCAGATTTATCCATGGTGCTTTATACATTAGAATGTGTAAGAAAGAAGCAATATCACAACCAGGGTGTGTTGCATGGTGAGTGTTCTTGGTAACATGATTTTCCCTGTCAAGCTCTTGTTCCAGTTCTGTGAACAGCTGACCCATCACAGATTTCAGGTTAAATGCAACATCCTCAGAAATGTCTTCCCTGATTACTCTTTTCTAGGCACAAGCCCCTTCTTTACACTTGATTTCTCTTAATCTCATCTTTCTGCTCATTTGCTTCATGGCTCTTATCACTGTGTGAAATTCCCATTTATTTCTTTGATTTCTAATTTATTGTCTGTGTTCATCCATTAGAAGAGCGGTTTGTGTTCATGCTACAATGTCATTGCCTGGAATACCTTTTTTTAAAAAAATGTGATTGTATAAATGAGTGAGGGTGAAATACCTTGTGATGAAAGGAAGCTCAGGACTATAACTGTGTCTATAATCGTGCGCTACACAACAGAGTAGATATGTATTTGCCAACACAACATGTTCTTTTTAAAACAAAAAACAAAAGTCTACATTCACTAGGACTAACAAACAGTAAGAAGATGCCTAGTGTTTAGAACCTATTCCACAAATCTCAGTTTAACGAATAAGATGGAAGGAATATATTTTCTATATTTTAGAAATCTGGAATTCTGTTTTCCAATGTATTTTAAGACTCCTCACATTTATATCTTTACTAAAACTCTAACCTAGATCTATTTTCTAATATTCAGAAAAAAAGTAAAATAAAGGAAAAAATACCATAATAGATTAAATATATTCAGAGACACAAACGTAATTAAAATACGATACTGACATTTCTCTTTCCATAACATTTCTAATATTCTAGTATTTGCCATATAAAGAGGACAAAAAAAAAAAAAAACCCTCAATATTTCTTGTGATTTTGAGCTAGTAGAACATGGAAGGAACTGCAAGGAAATATTAAAGCTCAATTACTAAGAATAAATGATTCCCCATGACCACTCTGTACAACAGTAACTGGAAAGATTGAACTCTTTTTTATTATTAACCACTCTAGGAATGTTGTAAAATAGGGAAATCAGTTATAAAATAGAGTAATCTTCTTGGGCTTTAAAGAATAATACATTCAATATATTGTAAAATTAGAAAGAAAAAAACTCTCTGGTATTTAACATTTATTTTTAATAATTACATTTTAGAAGAAAACTGTCAATAAATACTTTGTTTCATCAAAAATATCCAAGTTATTTTATTTTTTATGGAAGTAGGTCGAATAGATATTAAATATGTTGTACAAATTTGTATTTATTACAGCATTGAGTTTGCTTTTTTAAATCATATATTTCTACATTGAAATTACATTTTATTATTATAAAGATACATATGTTCTTTCCAAAACATGACCAAAAGGAATAAGCAGTAATAAGAAAAAATGTCAAATTCCTACCAACCAGAGATAATCACTATCTATATCAACGTTTCTGTATTCATTTTCAAGTATGTATTTTTTTACCAGAATGAGACCCTGGAGTATATTCTTATTTTTATGTTATTATACTTGCTGTCTTTTTTTTTTTTTCCAGCAATGACTTCTAACTGTCCATGTCAATAAGTTTTCATTTCATTTATTAGCAAACTTCATTCAAATTTCCTCAAATGTTCCTTAAATACATGTTACTGCTGGACTGCCCAACCCAACATTTAGACCTGGACCACACATTACCTATGAATGTAATGTCATATAATTCTTTTTGCATCTAATTTTTTAAAAATTGGGAACCCTTTCCTTTTACTAATCAAACTTCTAAGCACACAGAAAATTAGACTGTTACCATTAAAACTTACATAGCCCTGACCTGGATGTAGTAAGTTGCCACTGTTGCTTTTGTGCTTCTGTCTCTCTCTCTCTCTCTCTCTCTCTCTCTCTCTCTCTCTCTATATATATATATATATATATATATATATATATATATATATATATATATTACATTTGTCATTATGTCTTTAATCAAGATAGTCCCCCGATTTTTTATAGCATTTTCTTTGTTAAGAGTACCATGTGAGCTGTCTCATAGAATACTGCACATTTGGAAATTGTCCGATTGTTGACTCCTGGTAATGTTTTACTTGTCCACCCACTTCCTGGGTTTCCTGTATACTGAAGGTGAGGCCTATAAGCTTGATAGGTTTCCGGTCAGTTTCTGGCTTTTGCTTCAGACTTGTTAGTGGGCAGAGCTATGAAATATTCTTTAATTAGTAAATTATGAGTTCATATTGATATTTTCACTTGAATATAACATTACAGGGTACTTTCATTCAACTTTTTTATTTTCATTGTTATATTTCTTTTCTTTCATTCTAAAATAACGTGCATGTTAAGAACATTAGATTTAATTATTTGTTGAATCTTATAATATACGTAAATAGCTTCAAAATTATTGTAGCGGTAGTACTGAGTGAAGTTTTAGATTTTTTTTTTTTTTTTTTGCTGTTCTCTTTGTCCTTAGAATATAGCCCACTAAAGATGTAAAACCAGAGAAATGGATTCCAAATCACTTTTTTAAAAAAATTTCTTTTTCTCTGTAGTTATGACACAAATTTGATGTTAAGTTCATCCATGTCAATTCAAGTGGACTTTAATCTTTTAGTTTTCTTTTTCTATGAAAACTATATTAAAAGATATACTCAAAGGAACCTCACTTTCCCCTCCATGCTCTTCTACACTGATCTCTCGCTTCCACATAACTGCTTCACAACTTGCTTTCACTAGCAATTTCTCCATATCAGAAGTGAGTTTACAACTGATGCTCCCAAAAAGAGAAGTTAACCCTTTCAGTCTCAATGAGGGTTCGTAGCAATCCTTTTATAAATTAAAATGACTTCTAAGTAGCATTTTGGAACACTAAGTGTTCCTAATAATCCAAAGAGTTGAAAAATGTGATATTTCCAGTTCTACAATAGCCCTTTATTAGGCTTAGAAAATGAACAATTCATCAATATTTACATTATACTTTTCTAGTGCGAGAAAAGGTTAAAACTTTTTAGAGTATTTTTCTTTCTGAAAATTACTCTGTATTAGGCTACACCTTAAATAAAATTTCTCTAATATCATGGATTAAATCCAAATCCGTGAACCGATTTATAAACACAAAGCTCATCAAATAATGACAAATCTGAAGTTATTCGATATGTGTAGAACTTTGACTCGTTAAGTATTGTGAATTGCAAATTATACTTTTTTGGTATAAATTATCTCTACTCAGCTTCATAAATTTAAAGTTCAATTCAGCTTTATAAATTTAAAATCCTAACTGTAATCTTAACAATGTGGCATCACAAAAGAGCATAATTTTCTGGTATTCTTACTTTATAGAGTGTAAGGTTAATGATACATGTGGCTCTCTTTTACAAAACTTTTTATGTAATATTTTGAAAGTTCCTATTCCTTTGCTGGTTTGGTATGAAGTCAAACATTTATGAAACTTTTTTTTTCCATTTAGTTCCCTATGTCTATTTATGAGTTATAAAATCACTTTACATCTTTATTTTGAAACATTATCAATCTAGACATTTCAATATCTTTTTAAGGTAAAATTGATGAGTTCTCTCACTGGCAAAAGGTGTAAGCTAGGTAACTGCAGGTCCAAAGGCATGAGTCAAGTGGCTAAAAAAATCCTGATGGACAAAGACCATTATAATGGCTAATCCTCTTGACAGATATTATCCCGCATTGTGCTTCTAAATCAAGCACAAGTGGAGCTATCAACAGAATAGCAGGTTTCACAAGCAAACTAAATGGAAAAAATAAGTAATTTAATTAATTATACCTTATAGCCTAGTGAAACAAACGCTCAACCATGACATAACAGAAAAGCCATGAACTAGTGTAATGAAAAGAATGAAAATGCTGTAGTGCCTATTATTTGCAAAAATTGTTATTACTATTGTTTTAGAATATATATGGTTTAATGATTTTTGCCTATTGTAAAATTAGTGTTTCTGGGAGATAATTTAACTATTACATTTAAAAGAAGCCATTTTAATATTAATATACACCGAGTATAATAAAGTTGGGCCACAAAAATGCCCAGCTAATAGTTATATAGATTTTGTTTAATCATATTAAAATTCAAATAACCATTTTAAACATTGTAGTAATGTAAGATATGATTTCCATTAATTCTTATTATATATACACAAAATTAATAGTTTGCACATAATCCTAACTTCTATAACAAGAAAAATATTGCAAATAAAAGTATATATTTTTTATACCTATGTCATATAAAATAAGTTTACAAAGTTTTACTTTAAATAAGTATCTGAGCAAAGTCTTAGTATTTAACTTCATGCAAATTATAGTGATTAGCTATAACTGAATAATGCACCATAGACACTGAGAAATGCCCTAAGTTTATACTTAGGCACTTATATTTTATAATCATCCAAAGGATGGTAAAAATTTCTTCAGAAGGGATTCCCTGTTATGTAATGCCACATAGCACACCAGATACCTGAAAAGTCTTCAAACACTGTCTTGGAAAAATATCAGAAATTTTTGAAATTAAAATTAGATTTCCTATAGAGGTAACAATCTATAAGTTAGAAGTAGAAGTGTACTGGAAGAGTTTTCTTCTCAGCAAATGTCTACTTTTCTTATCATTGTCTTTGAATCAACATTATTTTCAGCAGATGTATCTATTATTACTAGTTTAAGCTAATAAAAATGTTTCTTTTTATACATGAGCTCTTTTAAAATTTGTTTCAATTAATTTTATTTTTAATTGACAAACACTAATTGTATATATTTACAGGATACAATGTGATGTTTTGATATATGTATACAATGTGGAATGATTAAAGCAAGCTAATTAACATATTCATAACCTCATTTACTTATACTTTTTTGTGGTGAGACTTTTGAAATTTACTCTTTTAGTTATTTTGTAACAGACAATAGGCTATTATTGACTACAATAACCCTACTGTGCAGTAAATCTCAAAACTTACTCCTCCTAACTGAAGCTTTACACCCTTTGACCAGCGATTCTCCATTCTCTCACTCCTCACCCCATCTTCTCTTTTACTGTTTTATTTTAATGAATAATTTTACAATTTTAAGAACTTTCATAGTTGATACCTATCCTTGTTATTTTCCTGTTAAGGATCTCAACCATGAATTCTCTTAACAAAAGGGTTGTCAGTTAACTGATACTAATTTTATGTAGTGATCACTGAATTAAAGACCTAGAGGCAGTCCAGGAAGGATCTGGCTTCTAGACAAAGATTCAGGATTTTAGAAAGAAGCATTCAATGCAATACTATAATGGTAACTGCATGTTGGCACTTATGTTTTAAAATCACTGGTTGTCTATGCTGATTTGCATTTAATACTTTGTCCTAAAAGGCACAAAGAAGTGATTTACAAGTACTTGTTGGATATAAACAAGCAATACATAATAATAATGTAGTATAGCAATATCCACATCTGTATGTTTTTTGTGAATAAAGTAAGACAATGCATACTAATTTGTTATAGATTTTTAGAATTATAAAAACAACATTGGAGTCTTTTGGTTATTTTTTTTTCACCAAGTAATTATTAAGTGCTTCCCATATTTGTTTTCTTTTACTGGCATACCTTCTCTGATAAATGGCATGTGCTGACATGTAATGAAGTCTAATTACACATTTAAAGTGTATAAATTCAACTCTACCTGCTGTGGAAGAAGAATGGTGTACAAAGAGAGAGAGAGAGAAAAAAAAGAGGAAAAGCGAATGCAATTCACAGGGTGTGGTTGATTTTACCCAGTTCTCAGTGCTTATGCTGGGTAAATATGACATGGGAGGCCTAAGTTTACTCTTCCTTCAGGTGACTGTGTTCCTCTACTGTGAGTCTCTTAATGCCCTGAGTCTGATCCTAGGTTTGATGGTACAGAATGCATTTTTCTGCACTGCATGGCCTCTAAATGAAGCCGACTATTCTTATCTAGTGCAGCAGCAAAGATAAAAAAATTTGTAATTACTGATTGAGGAGTCTTCAAGGGGTTTTCAAGGAGCACATCACGAAGAAATTTTTGATCAACTGTGATTTTCACATCACCTCCTTCAAGTCTCACATTTCACATTACAAAATCAGGCCCTGTTTAAAATTTCTGATCATAGTCAGGAACCCCACTCCATACGTTCACAATTATCTTTTCCCTGTGATCTTTTTTTTTTTACATTGCACTTAGCACTTTCTAATGCATTATATAATTTGCTTATTTGTTATACTTTAGTGTTTATTGAAAGTTTGCTTTCACCAACTTCAAACTCCATGTGGAACAGCTACCATTTGGTTAAAGGATGTATCTCAAGTACCTAGAACAGGGCCTGGTTCCTATGGGGAATATAGTAAGATTTGATGAATGAATGCTTAGATGAATATTCAAAAGTAATGCCCTTAGAACATGACCACTGGATAAGCTGTGGCTCCTCCACTAAATATTAAGAAAGCACCTTTGGCAGGTGATCATGTTTTCTGTGTTTTTAATCAATGGTCTTGTCTGAAAGTTATCTTAATATAATACAAAAAATTATAGACCAAAAGAAAACCTGGAATATACAACAGTTTTTAAACTTGATTTTTTTTTTAATTTGTAAAAATAAACAGAAATACTTGAGATAAGTGAATATAAATGAATGAAGCCTGTTGGAGAAGACACTTTTTTCTAATAAATGCCAGGACACGTTCACACATAATGATGGGGAAGTACTGAATTTAAGAAAGATTATAGCAATGAATGGAACCAAAACAGAAAGCTTTAATAAACTATAGTTTATTAGCTGCTGGATGAGAGAGCCTAACTGATAATTATTCAGTTCTTAAAATCCAGCTTAATCCACAGGCTGACATAACATATTAGCATAACACACACACAAAAAACCCTGCTCTATCTAACAGGTAATAAAAAAATTACAGTAAAAACTAATCATTCTTATTTCTTACATGAATAAAATATGATGAACTATTTTCATATTTTTTAAAACTCCTCATGTGCCAGGAGCACCTCTAAAATTAAATCTAAGAAAAGCAGCAGAGATTGTGAAACACACAGATAATTCCACTGAAAAGTTTTTCAAAATGTGTATTCACAATGCAACTAGTATTAAAATTTTCCTAGCATGTAAGTAGAAAACTAAATTCATAAAACAAATTTTAAAGTGTATTAGAATAGTTGATAAATGCACAGTAGTAGGAGTATCCATTAGAAAACTGATTTATGCTTTATCCATACATGACTAGGACAAAATGTGTGATGCCGCAATTCAGTCAATTTTAAATAGCCAAATGAAAACCACTAATGATATTTAGACTAACAGTTTAAGTAATAATAATTTAATATTTAATGCACTATCTGATAACTTCAGAACCTTTAAAGAAAATGTAAACAAAACATTGCAAGTGTAAAACACATTTAATGAAAGGAAGAACCCTCTCTACTTAAAACATCAGTGCATTTACCTCTAAGAGAAATTTAGAGATCCTGTAACTACTCAGAGTCAAGTTCAGGCAGTAGTTGAAACAAAAATTTATACTTTAAGTCAATCAGTCATAATTAAAAAGACAATTTTCTGCAGAACATAAAAAGGGAGTTAAAAAATGTACATAAATGTGTCAAATTAATGAAAGTATCTGAATTTTCTCACTGTCAGGAAATGAGATCTTCACCATAGTATTTTGGCTCTTTGCTGTCATTTTCATCATAGTGTTATTTGTAGTAGTTCGACTATAGAATATTTACAGACAGCATATGTGCTATGTTGAAGCATCTATTTATATAGTTGATATAATCAGAAAAATCTTTCCTACCTCTTAATGTAATCTTGTAATGGGCAACACTGCTGCTTGACTACACCTATTCATCTTCTGTCCTGTTTTAATAATACAAGTGACACCAAAGAAATTATTCTTTGATCTTTCAATAAACTAAGCCAGTGCAGACAGGGAAGGTGAAAAAGGTTAAATTGGCATTGATTATTTAAGACACATCATCATTTATTTAACAATGCCCCTCATCACAAGAACTATTGTGTTTATAGGCCCGTGCTGAGACAATGAATTTATTTCTTAAAAACTCTTGCCAGGTGTATTAGAAATCAGAGCACATTTTACACTACCATTAGTTTCAAGTCTCCTGACATATCTGTTGTAGGATAGAAGTAGTTTATTGTACAAACCTTTAAACTTATTCACTGTAGTGGATTTTAATACATTTCCTTACAATTAATGTTTACTGGGGATTCTATTTCTTATCTTAAACAAAATGTGTAGCAATGGTTATCTTCCCAAGGAAATTATATCAATGCTGACTTGTAGTCTCATAAATTCTGACCTTCATACCCCTGAAAACATGATACACAATGATCTGTAAAGAACAATTTGTGACTAATATTGATAGCTTTAGGAAAAAAGCAAGAAAGTATAAGAATCATCCATAATGTATAAGTTTTCTACAATTATCTCCTTTTTTTCTGATAAACACTATTTGCCAATGATAAACAGATATAATAAATTTATGCATGTATGCCATATGTGTAAAAATTAAAATAACGTAAAACTATATTTCCTGAGAAAAATATGAACAAGATAATATAAATTGAAGAATAATAAGTGATACTTGTTGTATATAAAAATGTGAAAAATCATTTATAAATAAATATTGAAAAGTATAGAAAATGTATCCTAGTCATGGAAGAAACTATACTATTGGTGAATCATATACTTCTAAATAGTTAAACAATTCATCATACTTAAAATGCTTTTCTTGTTTCTCATGTGTTTATTTAAAATATTTCCCTCCTCAGTTTTCACATACAAAATGCACTGAAGTTTATCAGTGTAGTTACATCTAGTTAATTTCATATGTTTCTATAAGCATGTTTTAGTAATTAATTTGCTGATTCTCATGATTTTGTCCCAGAGTATATCACCAAGAAATGTGAAAGATGAAATCTTTAGAAAAAATTATTACTCTACTTTAACAACTACCCAAATCATAACAAACACTTCTTGTACAAGAGGATTTTTTAAGGACTCACTACCAAGAAAGCAATATTCTTTAAACTTAATTCAATCCAGTAAAATGCATTAAGATATTACTGTCAAATATGAGAACAAACTAGAAACAAAAAAGATTTAATAAGGATTAACTATGTTCATGCCTTCATATTTTATTTTTATTTACATGTTTAAAGAACCAAATAGCATTGATATAAGAAATTTTGTAGACATACAAAAATTATGAGGCATAGATAGGTAAATTCATAAGAGGCTACTATTAGCTATGTTGTTAGAATAACTGTCCACAGCTTAGTTATTTCCCCAGAGATACCATTCCTTCTTCAATAACCAGTTCTCACAACCAGTCATTGACAGTGTCACATAAAACTGCAATATTTGAGTCCAAATCTGTGTTTTCCCTTTTCCTTGTTTTAAGGACACATTACTTTTAATAAAAGATTAGAGCCCACAAAGATCTTCTGGTAGTGAACAAGTGACTTCGTCTTTCTGAAATTCAGTTAGCTTATTTGAAAATTGAGGGTTTTGAGGTAGGAGGATTCCAAGTTAACTTGTAGTGCCTGTGTTGTAAAATGTTATTATGTTGGCATAAGATTTAATGGGAATTACGGTTTTATTTCTCTTATTGAACAATTCTCTTGTTTGCATATTTGTAAATACATAGGATAGTATTTGTAAAATACATAATGGGTTTATATTCTAGGGACTTATATACAAATATTATGTATTGAAAAAATTATAAACAGGAAAATTTCCCCTGAAAGAGATAAATATTGAATTATTTGTGGTAAATCCTCTTCATACTTTATAAAAATTATTTCTTTTTAAAGATAAATATCAACATCATTTATGTAATATATAACACTGCTATTCAAGAAGTATTGTACTCACAAGATGGATATATAGATCATTTAGGCATCTAGAATAAACATACATTGTAATAGAAAAATTCAAAAGAAAAGCATAGCTTTTAGTGGTTTTCTTAAATTAAAAATAAAGTATATAAACATCTGAAAACAATTTGTTCTGGAATTCAAAATGTTGGTTTATTTCCTAACAGAGACAAGTGGTTTTATATTAAATATATTAATATAATTTGCAAGGCAACACAAAAGTAACATTCACTTTTATGTTTTTAAGATAATGAGGACATGGAGATAAACATATTTTGTTATACATCTTCACAAAATTTACAATATCTCTCTTCTATTTATGCCTATCAAAAAGTGCTAAAATAATATTTATAAATGTTTTTAAATAGAAGAGAGGGTTTTCACAAATGTTATACAAGATGAAGAAGATAATTCCTTTATTTGTTCAAAGAGAAGTTGAAATTCATAAACTTAAGCAAAATGCAAATTTCATAGCTGCATTTAATAAAAGATGGGCATTTATATCAAAGTTTTCCAAAGATAATCCAGTGATACTAGAAGCAATATAATGTTAGAACATGTTTTGTAATCCTATTTTGACAGTTCAACAAGTATTTCACACTAAGAAAAAAACACTAACTTTAATTAAATTACTTTCTGCTGCCTCCACTGAAGCCCAAGAGCTAAAATATTATTATAAATTTCTCTGCAAAGTTGTATTTCCTTTTACATACCAGCATACAAAAATAATGTGCTTGGCCCTTGGTGATTGCAAGCATAATAAGTTTATTAAACTGTTAAGAAATAACTTAGTACTTTCTTAAAAATAAATTGCCCTAGTATTCTAATACGTGTCTTTCACATGTCTGCAAATTCACTAATTCAAAAGACTGTATTAGAGAAACTGGTTTAAAAAAATTAATAAGACATTGGTATGCTAGTTGATGCCTGTAATTATCTTTTTTGCTTCCTGAAGGTGTCTGGGGATGGTTTAAGAGCAAAAGATGAATGGTGCACCACTAAATCCTATTAAATCAATGTATGGACACTGCAGCAGCAGAGGTAAATAAGATGTAGAGGTCTGAATACAAATAAAGAAGATAAAAATGGCTTTACATAGCTACTTACATCATAGCCTAGAAGTTCAGTCTGTGTGGATTTATCTACTCTCGAAGCAAAAGCCTTCTGTAAATGTTGAACTTTTTCCTGCAAAAAAAAAAAGTTAAAAATGCGCATTGTTGGTGAATCATGTGCTTTTACACTAATATTCCCCACTTATTAAAATTTGGTTAGTGTATAATTCATGATCCTCTCTGTGTGTACATATTGTTCTGTTGTTGCTTTTCAAATCTGCTTAAATATTTAGAGCTTTCATTTTCAATCCCATCTCAGGCATCTTTTCTTCTAGTAAGATAGCCACTGAGTAAGAACTGCAATTGAATATTAGAGATATGATTTACTTAAATCCAAGAACAAATGCTTATGCTATGTTTCCTGTTAGCTAATTTGTGATAAGTAAATTTATATAATTTGCTAATTGAGTTTCAGAACACATTTAAAATCCATACCATTTTCAATAATTGATACCACCCATGTATCTATTAGTTTATTTTTAAATTTTTATGCTTCCTACTTCTCTCCAGGAATCCCTACATATTTGGGAATTTGTACTTTAAGGGATTGACACTAATCTAACCTTGTGATAAGTGGGCAAGAGAAGTAGTAATACATGAAAGATGTTTGGGATTTCATATTTCAAATGCAAATGTACTAATTCTGGATCAACTAATTTGACTGGCCTTCTGGCTGTGGTCTTCTCATTACTAAATGTGTCACTTAAAGTAAAATGGAATCTTGAGCTTAATTATTATGTAATGTGTTTACTGTGTGCCAGGCACAGCTCAGAGTGGTGTACTCACATGATCACACCTCATCTCAGGATTTTTACTGCTATTACCACCCATTTTAAATAAGAACAATATAGTTTAGAAAGTTTAAGTAACTTGAGAAAGTTTCCAGTGAAGTTTGTGTGATTCCACTAGACACTGTATTCCACTTAACTTGCTTTCAGAAAGACTTCCTTTCATTTTCTTTTCTTTTAAATACTTAATAAAATAGCTGCATAATACATGAATGATAAAAACTGTGATTTAGTTCTTCTTTTCCCAGCATTGGCAGTAGTTATCAAGAATTCTAATTACACAATATTCTTCCTTCTCCACTTCTCTTCTTTCTCTTGCCTTCTCTTGCCTTCTCTTCCCTTCTTCCTTTCCCTTTCTTTCCTATTTCCTTACTCTTTCCTTCAGTTCCACCTGAGGTTTGGAAGATTATCTTAGATCTTTAATAAAGTATGGACATGATTTAGTTTGACTTATTGAAATATAGAAAAGAGATATTTTCCATACTATTAATGTCTCATATCTTCTAACTTCTCTAATCACAAAATGCTTAGAGCTGCTATTCAGATCATGATCAAGTGGGTTTCATACCAGGGATGCAAGTTTGGCTTAACATATGCAAGTCAATAAATGTGATACACCACATCAAAAAAGCCAAGCACAAAAACTATGTGATTATCTCAACTGATACAGAAAAGGCATTCAACAAAATTCTACATCCCTTCTTGATTAAAACTCTCAGCAAATTAAGTTTAGAAAGAAATTATATCAATACAATAAAATCGATTTATGACAAACCAATTGCCAATATCATCCTTAATAGGGAAAAGCTGAACGGTTTTCCCTTAAGAACAGGAACAAGACAAGGATGCCCACTCTCACCAGGGCAATCAGGCAAGAGAAAGAAATGAAGGGCATCAAGATTGGAGAGGATGAGGTCAAACTGTCCTTGTTTGCTGATGACATGATCTTATATATAGAAAGCCTTACAGACCCTACCAAAAAACTCTTACAGCTGATTAACAATCTCAATATTTTTGCAGGATACAAAATCAACACCCCCAAATTAACAGCATTTTTACACTCCAAAAACAAACTAGCAGAAAATGAAATCAAGAAAGTAACCCCATTTACAATAGTCACCAAAAACAAACAAACAAAAATCCTAGGTATCAATTTAACCAAGGAGGTGAAAGATCCCTATAATGAGGAATACAAAAGACTACTGAAAGAAATTAAACAGGACAGAAAAGGGGAAAGACATACCATGCTCTTGGATGGGAAGAATTAACATTGTGAAAATGTCCATTCTACCCAAAGCAATCTACATATTCAATGCAATCCCCATCAAAATACCAATTAAATTCTCCACAGAAATTGAAAAAGCAATCCTAACATTCATATGGAACAGCAAAAAACCCCAAATAGCCAAAGCAATCCTAAGCAAAATAAAATAAAATAAAAAGCTGGAGGCATAACACTACCCAACTTCTAATTATACAAAGCTACTGTAACAAAAACAGTGTGGTATTGGCATAAAAACAGAAACTTGGAACAATGGAACAGAATAGAAAACCCAGGAATCAACCCCCATACTCACAGCTGACTGATTTTTAGCAAAGCAGCAAGAACATACATTGGGGAAAAGACTGCCCCTTCAATAAATAGTACTGGGAAAACTGGACATCCATATGCAGAAAAATGAAGCTGGACCTGTACTTTTCACCATATACCAAAATCAACTTAAAAGGATTAAAGACAGATATAAGACCTGAAACCATAAAATTACTAAAGGAAAACATAGGGGAAACACTCCAGTTAGTAGGACTGGTCAAAGACTTTATGAATAAGACCCCAAAAGCACAAGGAACAAAAGAAAAAATAAATAAATGGAATGATATCAAACTAAAAAGCTTCTGCACGGCAAAGGAAACAATCAACAGAGGAGAAAGACAACCTACAGAATGGAAGAAAATATTTCAAACTGTACATCCAATATGGGATTAATATCCAGAATATACAAAGAACTCAAACTATACAGTAAAAAACCCAAATAATCCAATTTAAAAATGGGCAAAGGAGATGCATAGACATTTTTCAAAGGAATACATACAAATGGCCAATAGGTACATGAAAAAATGCTCAGCATCACTAGTCATCAGAGAAATGCAAATCAAAACCACACTGAGATGTCATCTCACCCCAGTTACCCTTGCCATTATTATTATTTTTTTTTAATTTTATTTTGTCGATATACATTGTGGCTGATTATTGCTCCCCATCACCAAAACCTCCCTCCCTTTTCCCTCCCCCCCTCCCCCCCAACAATGTCCTTTCTGTTTGCTTGTCGTATCAACTTCAAGTAATTGTGGTTGTTATATCTTCTTCCCCCCCCCCGGTTTTGTGTGTGTGTGTGTGTGTGTGTGTGTGTGTGTGTGAGTATGTGAATTTATATATTAATATTTAGCTCCCACCAATAAGTGAGAACATGTGGTATTTCTCTTTCTGTGCCTGACTTGTTTCACTTAATATAATTCTCTCAAGGTCCATCCATGTTGTTGCAAATGGCAGTATTTCATTCGTTTTTATAGCTGAGTAGTATTCCATTGTGTAGATGTACCACATTTTCCGTATCCACTCATCTGATGATGGACATTTGGGCTGGTTGCAACTCTTGGCTATTGTAAAGAGAGCTACGATGAACATTGGGGAACAGGTATACCTTCGACCTGATGATTTCCATTCCTCTGGGTATATTCCCAACAGTGGGATAGCTGGGTCGTATGGTAGATCGATCTGCAATTGTTTGAGGAACCTCCATACCATTTTCCATAGAGGCTGCACCATTTTGCAGTCCCACCAACAATGTATGAGAGTTCATTTTTCTCCGCAACCTCGCCAGCATTTATCGTTCAGAGTCTTTTGGATTTTAGCCATCCTAACTGGGGTTAGATGGTATCTCAATGTGGTTTTGATTTGCATTTCCCGGATGCCGAGTGATGTTGAGCATTTTTTCATATGTCTGTTGGCCATTTGTATATCTTCCTTAGAGAAATGCCTACTTAGCTCTTTTGCCCATTTTTTAATTGGGTTGCTTGTTTTCTTCTTGTAAAGATGTTTGAGTTCCTTATATATTCTGGGTATTAATCCTTTGTCAGATGTATATTTTGCAAATATTTTCTCCCACTCTGTTGGTTGTCTTTTAACTCTGTTAATTGTTTCTTTTGCTGTGCAGAAGCTTTTTAGTTTGATATAATCCCATTTGTTTATTTTTCCTTTGGTTGCCCATGCTTTTGGGGTCGTATTCATGAAGTCTGTGTCCAGTCCTATTTCCTGAAGTGTTTCTCCTAAGTTTTCTTTAAGAAGTTTTATTGTTTCAGGGTGTATATTCAAATCCTTAATCCATTTTGAGTTGATTTTAGTATACAGTGAGAGGTATGGATCTAGTTTCATTCTCCTGCATATGGATATCCAGTTATCCCAGCACCATTTGCTGAAGAGGCAGTCCCTTCCCCAGTGAATAGGCTTGGTGCCTTTGTCAAAGATCAGATAGAAGTAAGTGTGTGGGTTGATTTCTGGATTCTCTATTCTATTCCATTGGTCAGTGTGTCTGTTTTTATGCCAGTACCATACTGTTTTGGTTATTATAGCTTTGTAGTATAGCTTAAAGTCAGGTAGTGTTATGCCTACAGCTTTATTTTTTTTGCTCAGCATTGCTTTGGCTATGCATGGTCTTTTATTGTTCCATATAAATGACTGGATAGATTTTCCATTTCTGAGAAAAATGTCTTTGGAATTTTGATGGGGATTGCATTGAATTTGTATATCACTTTGGGTAGTATGGACA
Source organism: Cynocephalus volans (assembly GCF_027409185.1). Taxonomy (NCBI): domain Eukaryota; kingdom Metazoa; phylum Chordata; class Mammalia; order Dermoptera; family Cynocephalidae; genus Cynocephalus; species Cynocephalus volans. Next base: position 78,596,122 of record NC_084468.1, on the reverse strand, counting down.
TTTTCACTATGTTGATTCTTCCAATCCAAGAGCATGGGATATCTTTCCATCTTCTTGTATCCTCTCTAATTTCTCTCAGCAGTGGTTTGTAGTTCTCATTATAGAGATTTTTCACCTCCTTGGTTAACTCAATTCCTAAGTATTTTATTTTTTTGGTGGCTATTGTAAATGGGCAGGCTTTCTTGATTTCTCGTTCTGCATGCTCACTATTGGAGAAAAGAAATGCTACTGATTTTTGTGTGTTGATTTTGTATCCTGCTACTGTGCTGAAATTATTTATCAATTCCAAGAGTTTTTTTGTAGGGGTTTTAGGCTGTTCGATATATAAGATCATGTCATCTGCAAACAGGGACAGTTTGACTTCATCTTTTCCAATCTAGATGCCCTTTATTTCCTTCTCTTCTCTGATTGCTCTGGCTAGTACTTCCAACACTATGTTGAATAGGAGTGGTGAGAGTGGGCATCCTTGTCTAGTTCCTGTTCTTAAAGGAAAAGCTTTCAGCTTTTCCCCATTCAGGATGATATTGGCAGTGGGTTTGGCATATATGGCTTTAATTATGTTGAGATACCTTCCCTCTATACCTAACTTACAGAGGGTGTTTGTCATGAATGAGTGCTGAACTTTATCAAATGCTTTTTCAGCATCTATAGAGATGATCATATGGTCCTTGTGTTTGAGTTTATTAATATGGTGTATCACATTTATTGATTTGAGTACGTTGAACCAACCTTGCATCCCTGGGAGGAATCCCACTTGATTGTGATGAATAATTTTTCGTATGTCTTGCTATATTCTGTTTGCTAGTATTTTAGTGAGGATTTTTGCATCTATATTCATCAAGGATATCGGCCTGTAGTTTTATTTTTTTGGTTATATCTTTACCTGGTTTTGGTATCAGGATGATGTTTGCTTCATAGAATGAGTTTGGGAGATTTGCATCTGTTTCAATCTTTTGGAATAGTTTGTAAAGAATCAATACTGCTTTTGCAGTATCCCACAGGTTTTGGTATGATGTATCATTGTTTTCATTAGATTCAATAAATTTTTTGATTTCCTGCTTGATTTCTTCTTGGACCCATATGTCATTAAGTAGAATGCTGTTTAATTTCCATGTGTTTGTATAGTTTCCAGAGTTTCCTTTGTTATTAATTTCTAGTTTTAATCCATTGTGGTCTGAGAAGATACATGGGATAATTCCAATTTTTTTGAATTTATTGATACTTGATTTATGACCTAATATGTGATCTATCCTGGAGAATGATCCATGTGCTGATGAGAAGAATGAATATTCTGAGGTTGTTGGGTTGAATGTTCTGTAGATATCTGCCAATTCCAATTGGTCTAGAGTCTTGTTTAGATCTTGTGTTTCTCTACTGAGTCTTTGCCTAGATGATCTGTCTAATATTGACAGTGGGGTGTTCAGGTCCCCTGCTATTATGGTATTAGTTAGTGTCTATTTCCTTCTTTAGGTCTAATAGAGTTTGTTTTATAAATCTGGCTGCTCCAACATTGGGTGCATACATATTTATGATTGTTATGTCTTCTTGATGGATCAGTCCTTTTATCATTAATTAGTGTCCCTCATTGTCTCTTTTTATGGTTTTTAGTTTAAAATCTCTTTTGTTAGATATAAGAATAGCTACTCCAGCTCGTTTTTCTTTTCTGTTTGCATGGTAAATCTTTTTCCATCCTTTCACTCTTAGTCTGTGTGAATCTTTATGGGTGAGGTGGGTCTCTTGTAGGCAGCATATAGTTGGGGCCTCCTTTTTGATCCAGTCAGCCAGTCTGTGTCTTTTGATTGGGGAATTTAAGCCTTTTACATTAAGAGTTGTTATTGAAAGGTGTTGATTTATTCCTAGCATTTTATTGGTTGTTTGGTTGTCTTAGGTGTCTTTTGTTCCTTGCTTTCTGATTTACTGTTTGGTTTCTGAGTTTGTTGGTTCCTTAGGTTGTAGATAGCGTTTTTGTTTGCTTGTTTTCTCTTCATGAATGCCATTTTTATTATACTAGTGGGTATTGATTTTTCTTGGGTTTTTATGGCAGTGGTAGTTATTTTTCAGGAACCAAACCCAGTACTCCCTGGAGGATTTCTTGTAAGGGTGGTTGTGTGGTAGTGAACTCCCACAGTTTTTGTTTGTCTGAGAAATATACTATTTGCCCTTCATTTCGGAAGGATAGTCTTGCAGGGTAGAGTATTCTTGGCTGGCAATCTTTGTCTTTTAGTATTTTGAAAATATCATCCCATTCCTTTCTAGCTTTTAGGGTTTGTGATGAAAAGTCTGATGTTAGCCTGATTGGGGCTCCCTTATAGGTGATTTGACGCTTCTCTCTTGCAGCTTTTAAGATTCTCTCTTTGTCTCTGAGTTTTGCCAATTTGACTATGACATGTCTTGGAGAAGGCCTTTTTGGGTTGAATACGTTTGGAGATCGTTGAGCTTCCTGGATCTGAAGATCTGTGATTTTTCCTATACCTGGGAAGTTTTCTGCCACTATTTTTTTGAATATGTTTTCAATGGAATCTCCATTTTCCTCCCCTTCTGGAATACCCATGACTCGGATATTTGAGTGCTTAAGGTTGTCTGATATCTCTCTCAGATTTTCTTCAATGTCCTTGATTCTTTTTTCTTTCTTTTTTTCTGCTTGTGTTATTTCAAACAGCCCATGTTCAAGTTCAGAGGTTCTGTCTTCAACTTTGACAAGCCTGCTGGTTAAACTCTCCATTGTGTTTTTTATTTCGCTGAATAACTTCTTCAGTTCAGCAAGTTCTGCTACATTTTTTTTCAGGATATTGATTTCCTTGTACATTTCCTCTTTCAGATCCTGTATACTTTTCCTCATTTCATCATGATGTCTAGTGTTTTCTTGTATCTCATTCAGTTTCCTTAGAATTATCACTCGAAATTCCTTGTCAGTCATTTCAAGGGCTTCTTGTTCTATAGGATCTAGAGTTTGAGATTTATTAACTTTTGGTGGTGTACTTTCTTGATTTTTTGTATTTCTGGTATCTTTTTTTTGGTGTTTATTCATTGTGGCAGGGGGTTTCACAGTCCACCAGTTGGAGAATAATGACTAACTAGTATGTTGCTGTGGTTGCCAATTTCGTATGGCTCCCTCCATGACTGCTCAGTTGGCCTCTAGTGCCTTGTGTGTGTGGTTGCCTCGGGTCTTGGTCTTCTCCGGGGAGCCACCTTTCTGGTCAGCTTGGACTCTGCTGGGCTGGTGGATCACGTACCACAGGGTGTGTGATCTCTGTTGAGCTTTCACTTCCTGTGCAGGACTTCTCCCTGTTCCATGTGCTCTGGCTCAGGCTGTTAGATCGTGCAGTGGCGACCCCACTGGGTGTGTGGTTTCTGTCGAGTCTCCGCCTCCCTGGCCGCACGTCTCCCCACTCTGTGCGCACTGTGCTGGGCTGGGGCGTGTGTTCTGCACCCCTCGTCTATCAGCTGGGCCTTCAAGACCCTGCTCGGCACTGCCTTGCCCAGGAAGTCTACCAGGTTTCTGGTAGGCACAGATGACAGGTCGCTCTGGGTGACTTTGTAGCACTGTGTAGATCTTTCTCGGGTCTTGTTCACCTTTGTATCCCCCCGGCATAGACCGAATCTAGCGCCCACCTGCAGCCAGCTCTCCGGCAGGTTCAAGCGGACCTGGGAACTCTCCTACCACACTATTCCCAACCAGAAATTGGTTAGGCTTTTTTCCGAACTGGTGGCCGCAGAGATGGTATCTGCCTCCCAGTATCAGGAAGTTTACCAGGGGCCGGAGTCCAGGGTGTGGTGGAGTGAGAGTTGGCCCGCCCGTACTTCCTTGCCCTCCTGACACTGGCCGGGGACACCCCACGCCACCAACCCGCCAGAGAACCATGGAGGGAGTGGGAAGGGAGGCCAGCCCGCAGGCTCCGGAAAGCCCCGTGCCGGGCCAAGCAAGTGGGAAGGCTCAGTGATGGCCGAGCCGGGCAGAGCTGCCAGCACCTGGGAAAATGGAGGCAGCCCCGGGGCAGTGAGTGAACCCGTGATGTAGGCGGGAGCCGGGTGGGCGTCAGCCCCCCGAACAGGGCTGGGCCAGGGATCACTCACAGGGCTGTGCGAGGTCGGGTGCTCACTCTCTGCCTCTGGTTTGTCGCCTTCCCCGTTCTCGGCCGCTGCCGCCTCCGGCTGTTCAGTCGTGGCGCGGCTCGGGCGCTCCCAGGAATCTTCTATAATGCCGGCCTGAAACCTCGAATCCTGAATAGGGCAGCTGGCTGCCTTCAGCGTGGCCCCGGCCTCCAGGATCCTGTCTGCATCCACAGCAGCCCTGGCGCTGTGTTCCCTGTTTCGAGACTCGCTTTTGCAGCTAAGGAACAGTTCTTTTCCTGCTCCACACTTCAAAGCTGTTGCCTGTAAATGAGGCAGCCTCTCCTGCCGGGGGCAAAGTGGTGGTCAGCCCCCACGACCAGCCACCAGCAGCGGTCCTCCCTTAAGAGATGGCAAGAGGAAGGTCCACAAGTTTCTTGGCTGCCTGAGGCCCAGTGGCCGCCTTTTCCACCTCAGCTACTCCGCGCCAACCGCTGCAGCCACTGCCATCTTGAAACCTACCCTTGCCATTATTAAAAAGACCAAGAATAACAATGCTGGCAAGGATACAGGGAAAGAGGAACTCTTCTACACTGCTGGTGGCACTGTAAACTAGCACATACATTATGGAATACAGTATGGAGTTTTCTCAGACAATTACGGATAGAGCTACCATATGATCTAGCAATCCCACTGCTGGGTATATATCCAGAGGAATGGAAATCATCATGTTGATGGGATTTCAGTTCTCCTATGTTCATCTCAGCTCTATTTACAATAGTCAGAATACAGAACCAACCTAAGTGTCCATCAATGGATGACTGGATAAAGAAAATGTGGTATATATACATAATGGAATACTACTTAGCCATAAAAAAGACTGAAATTCTGCCATTTGCAGCAACATGGATGAGTCTGGAGAAAATTATGTTAAGTGAAATAAGCAAGACAAAGAATCAGAAATACTACATGTTCTCACTCCTAACTGGTTGCTAGGAAGGAAGGAAGGGAGGTTGGAAGGGAGATGGTGGTGGTACGGGGGAGGGAAGGAGGGAAGAAGGAATGAATGAATTTAAGAAAGAAAGAAAAGACCACAACAAAAGTTGAACTTTCAGAAGGAGTGAACAAACCCAAGGATGCTAGAGATGGGGGCAAGGGAGGGAGGGGGTTTGGGAAGCGATAGGTTGGACAAAAGGCATAAAGAAATACCATGATTTGTAAGAATGAATATGCTAATAATAAATAAAAATTTTAAATAAAAAAATGAAATGCAGATTAGATAATTCGGAAAGATGTTATGCAAGTGAGGTAAAATTTTAATTGTTTGGAAAAAATAAGTGAAAATGTGGCTGTATTTTCCAGACTAAATTAAAAATGAGAAGAAACAAGCTGTGTTTAAACATACTGAGATGGGGGAAAAACAGGAAGAGGTAAGTACTATATAAAGAAAGCAGTAATTTTTTCAATTGTGGAAATGTTTGTTTAGAAAGGTTAAGGCTGGCCTGGTTGCTCAGTTGGCTGGAGTGTAGCCTTATAACACCATGGTCACAGGTTTGGATCCTGGTAAAATAGGAGGTGCTTAGTTTCCATGGGTTTGGGTTTTGGGACACACCTCTGGGTTTCAGGCCACTTTCCATGGTCTCAGGCACTTCCTCCCCATTTACTCTGTTAAGAATAAATAAGTTTCCAGTAGACTTAGGTGCAAATAATTAAGTATTAAATATTTATTTTAGTGTAATAGAAGGCAGTGAATATATCAAAGTTTATGATAAATTTGTATAACATACAATTAGAAGATTTAAAAAACACTATGCAGCTTTTGGAAGACAATTTCCCATTGGTCTCTTGCATTTCTGCAAGATAGATATTTAAGGATTTATAATTTAAAATATGATAAAAAGAGTATTATAGATAATCAATTAGAAAATATATCACTAAAGTAGCTATTACTGGATGGTGGAATTGCAGATAAATTTTATTTCTCATGTAATAAATAAATATATATTGGTTTTATATATACAAGGGTACTCCAAAATTGCAATTCCTTCTTCCAACCTCTCTCAGAGGGATAGTGTAGAATTTAAACTACTCAATGTCTGGTAGATAAATTTTATTAACAAATCTATAACCCTGACAAAATATCTAATTTTCTTTAAGTTTTTCTTTCCAAGCAATGACAATATCAATACTTCTTGACAAAACCCACCCCTTGTTTTTACTCATTTTTGATTAAGAATACGTACATGTGGTTAGAATTTTTAAAAAAGAGAATATTAGCAGATTCTGTAAAAAAAAAAAAAAAGAGAGATGAAAAAGAGAAATTTCATGATTTACATTTGCTGTTAGATCGCCACCTGATCTGAGTCCTGAATATGTGGCGGTTTTGAATGTTACATAATATTACTACATAAATAAAAATACAATGATTTTCTCTCCAAATTTCCAAGTTATTTTCATTTGACATTAAAGGTCATATAATAATATCCACATTATAGATGTCAGCTATCATAAATAAATGCATATAAACCAAAGAAAATATAGATAAGTTAAAAACTTAGCGTACTTAGTTATATTCACATTCTCTTTCCTTCTGTAAGCTTTAACACTTTATTATTACTAATAATAGATGTCATTAAGAGAATGTGTATATAACATGTACTGTACCAAGTAATACCTATCTATATAAACCCCCTCAAGATAATACTGTGTCTGTGTTATTGTTTCTTTTTTAAAGAACACAAAACTGATACTCAGTAAGTTGAAATCAGTCACTAAAGATCACATAAGATAGTAAATGTAACAGCCAAGATGAAAACCTTCTTTATTTTTCTGCAAACCCTGGTGTTCTTTCTGACTCTTTTAAAAAGCTTACAAACAGTGTCGCTGCCTCAACATCACATATTCAAGAAAATATATCAAATACATACTTGATAGTGCTACACAGCTAGTGCCTATGTTCTCTTGAAGACTAAGTCATTTTGCTTTACTGTAAGAACAATTTAAGATTGCTCAAGATTTACCAATGGGTTTCCTGTAAAAGCTACAATTCCTCAGAATACCCATTTCTATAAACATAGGCAGAAATGAATTTTGGAGCATGAGTTAGGAATAAAATAATAAAGTTAATGTAGAGTTATAACACAAAGTTGGAAGCAAAGTATGAAACAAATAAAAACTAAATATTGAAAAGGCATAAAATTTTTTTGACAGTATGATATTATCAGTTCAAGCAGAATAATCTAAAAATATTTGTGTTGTTTTAAGCATCAGATATTCATCGAATCTGCCCCCACAATATAAGTCCATATTAAAAGGCTAGTCCCCAATTACTTTTAGAATTTTAAAATTTAAATTTCATTAATCAAAAATATATATCTATTGAACACCTGAAGCATAAAAGATATGGTAGGTACCACTGGTATGTGTACATTTTTTCATTTGCATGTGTGTACATTCAAGCACATGTCATTGAGGAAGCACCAAAGAAGAGAAAATGTGGTAAAAATGAAAAATAAGACAAAGCCATGACAAAGCCAGTACAGCTGGTTTTTAAAATGAAGCATATTTTTATTTATGTATCATTATTAGATACGCTTTGATCGATGAAACAAGAATAATATCTAAAATTCTACAAGTTGATTGATCTACATAGTTTATATTTACATTAGATGTTAATATCTATTATCTTTTATTCCTGCTATTCAAACATTTATGCAGGTACAACTAAACACAGTAAACCAAGCTGAAATAAAAATATTCAATAATCCCAAGAAATAAGTCCAATTTATCTTAAATTATTATGTTAATTACCTACACAGAAGTTAGTAAAATTTATCAACAAGATGAAAAGGAGATGAACTTTTAAAAAATAGGACATGAGGGCCTATTTATATTAGTTAGTTTTAGAATCTACAATAAAAGGAATTGTGCACTTATCAACTAATAAAATTAACAGACACTAGTACAGGGAATATATGCAATAGTAATTACACACTGCTATTGAACATGTATCTGGAGGCTGAAGGAAAAAAAAAAAAAAAGCATTTGTATTGTATCCAAAATTTGTAGGAGAAAGTTTGGCAAAGAGTACTTTTAAGTTAGAAAAAGTTTTTTTTTTTTTTTTTAAATGTAAAAAGGACACAAAGTCTGACTAAAATAGTACAATCCTAAATTTAGATCCTAAATCATGGATCTAAAGGTTAAGTTTATGAAAAAAAGAAATATTCTTGAAAAATTGACTCTATAAGAGAAGAAAAGCTAACTTTTAAAATTGAAAAGTAATGTAATTCAACACAAGAAAATCACAAAGTGTTCTGAGTCAGATGTAAACTGGAAATTAGGAGGGTTGAAAAGAATTTGAACATCTTGTAATGGACTTCAATGTCAATAATGAGATATTATTTGAATAAAACAAACTAAAAAGCTTCTGCACAGCAAAAGAAACAATCAACAGAGTGAAAAGACAATGAACAGAGTGGGAGAAAATATTTGCAAAATATACATCTGACAAAGGATTAATAGCCAGAATATACAAGGAACACAAACAACTTTACAGCAAAAAAACAAATAATCCAATTAAAAAATGGGCAAAGGAGCTGAATAGGCATTTGTCAAAGGAAAATACATGAATGGCCAACAGACACATGAAAAAATGCTCAACATCACTCAGCATTCAGGGAAAGCAAATCAAAACCATACTGAGATGCCATCTCACTCCATTTAGGATGGCTAATATTCAAAAGACTGAGAATGAGAAATGCTGGGGAGGATGCAGAGAAAGAGGAACCCTCCTTCACTGTTGGTGGGACTGCAAAATGGTACAGCCTTTATGGAAAACGGTATGGAGGTTCCTCAAACAATTACAGATAGATCTACCATACGACCCAGCTATCCCACTGTTGGGAATATACCCAGAGGAATGGAAATTATCAGGTCGAAGGTATACCTGTTCCCCAATGTTCATCGTAGCACTCTTTACAATAGCCAAGAGTTGGAACCAGCCCAAATGTCCATCATCAGATGAGTGGATAAGGAAACTGTGGTACATCTACACAATGGAATACTACTCCGCTACAAAAAACAATGAAATACTACTATTCACAGCAACACAGATGGACTTAGACAAAACTATATTAAGTGAAACAAGTCAGGCACAGAAAAAGAAATACCACATGTTCTCACTTACTTGTGGGAGCTAAAAATAAATAAATAAATAAATAAATATACAAACAAATAAATGGTATGGGGGGAGAAGACATAACAACCATAACAATTCCTTAAAATTGTTAAGACAAATGAACAGATATGATGTAGTTGGGGGGAGGGGAGACAAGGAAGGTGGAAATAGGAACGGGTAAAGGGACAGGAAAATCAACTACAATGTATATTGAGAAGTTAAAAAAATGAATGAATGAAACAAAATCTAAAGACTAAAGAAAAAATCATTAAGATTGCTCAATGATGCCAAGGCCGAGGATGAGCTCAGGAATGAAAAGGCAACATTATGTATATCACATTGATTATTTTCCCCAACCCTTAATGAGCGTCTACCACTGAAAACTAGTAGAACTGTAAAGAAGTCCAACCTAACAAATAAAACTTCCTCTCATGGAACTTAAAATTTCTGGGAGCTATCAAGGAGACATTAAAATTTATTAATATTATTTTCTTTTTGTCATGGAAAATGGCTAACATAAAAAAGTAGGGAGAATAACAAAAAGAACCCCTGTGCACCCATCACCCAGTTTCCACGACGGATATTGGAATTAAAATAAGAAGCATTAATAGTACATATATCCTAAATAGCTCTACTAGTCAGTAACACTCTTCAACTTAAACCAGAGACCTTTGCATAAAGGACCCAGCTGTGTCTGTCCTCCTGCCGTGCCTTTGACCATGGGGAGAGAATTCTGTGAGGTTATGGGAAATGCCAAATTAAGGCCAAGTCTTCCCTTCCAGACTATACCCCTGCTATCCAGAACCCCAGAATTCACTGCCGAATTCAGGGCAGGACCAGGTCAGTTCTCCTGAGGGTCACCCAAGATGGCCCTGGGGCCCTGGAGGGTCCCAAGATTGGACATTCCTTTGATTGATCACGCATATGTTCACGTGGCTCTGAAGGACAGAACTTGGGATAGTAAAAAGCTAGGCTGGGCTGGAGCTAGGGCTGGCTCTATCCACATTGCCACATTCTAGCACAGAATGCTTTGGAGCCCTCCAAAATCTGTAATTTGAACATGGCTTTCCAAGTCATTAGCAAAGTATATTTTCCAAGATAGGAGGACAGAATATATTTTACTCAACAGTTTTTAAGCTTGGTTTATAACTTCAATATTTAGACTTGTATTCTGTGAACCCCCATTCATATTCTTGGCTCACATATGTTAGCAGCTGGCCTGTTACTGAGATATTTTTAATTTTTTGAATACCACACCTGGGAAAAGCATTGCGAGGTTTTAAAAAGATGCAGAAAAAGGCAAAAGGATAGGGGTTTATTTTATGTTTATATTTTTAAAAAATAGGTCAAAACTGCAAAGAAAACAAATGTGAAATGTCAGTAAATCAATAGAACAAACATTTTAATAACATTTATTTTCATCCAATCTTATGATACCTGAACTAGGAAACTGCCTGACATCCTCCATTTTGAAACTGGATTGCAGGCAATTTTTATAGGAAATAATAGGACTTAAATCATTACACAGTATGTTCAAATATATTTAATAAATAAATAGATATTTAAGAAATAGATGGATCAAAAATGTAAATTGGAAATGTTAATATATTTACAGATTGAAATAATTAGGAATATCTATACCCAGATAACTGCATGCAATATTCTAGATGTAAAGCATATAAAATTTTGTTTTGTTTTTTGCTTTTTTTTTTTTTTTAACAAAAAGTGAATTATACTTTCTGTTATTACTATCTCAGGTCTAACATTATTATTCTAGTGCACAGATTTTTTTAATGAGCACATTGCACTTAATATAAATACCAGCAAAGTTTCACTAATGGGTAATTAAACAAATATATATTTGATTTCCTTAGTGCTTATGACAGGCTAATCCATTTCTTCTAGTTTAACACTCTTATCAATAAGGTGGAACTAATTAAGACAGGCCTTGTAAAGAGAGACATAAAGGAGATAGCTTTGAGTTAGATCATTTAGAAGCTAGAGACATGAATTTCCAGTGTAAAAAACAGTGGGCATTTAGTGACTAATAGGGTAGAGCATCAGAGAATTTGTGATTGGGAAATACCACTCAGATTGTTTTGGCTTTGCCTTCTACATTCAAGACATTAGATAATTACATCTCTGAAATTTATTTCACAATCCCTCTTCCTTTTATATCTACTGCCTACCCTAATCCACTACCTAGGAGTGAGCAGGACAGTGGAGTATAGACATGTGGTGGGTGTGTGCAAACCACTACTATCTTTTACTCCAATAGCCTCTGTACTGGACTGAACAGTGTCCCCCCCAAAAATTCATGTCTACCTGGAACCCGTGAAAGTGACCTTATTTGGAAATAGGGTCTTTGCAGATGTAATCAGGTTAAAATGAGATTATACTGAATTAAGATGGGCCATAAATCCAACATGACCTGTGTTCTTATAAGAGGAGGAAACTCTGGACACAGCAACACAGACACATAGGAGGGAAGGCCATGTGAAGACAGACAGAAATCAGAGTGAAGCATCTACAAGACAGGCAACTTCAAGAATTGCCAGCAACCTCCAGAAACTAGAAGAGGCCAGGAAAGATCCTTCCCTCAAGCCTGCAGACGGAACATAGTCCTGCCAAAACCTTGAGTTCAGATTTCTAGTCTCCAGAACTGTGAGAGATTAAACTTCTGTTGTTTTAAGTCAGCCAGTGGTGCTTTGTTACAGCAGCCACAGGAAACGAATACAGTCTCCTAACAGGTTTTCCTGTCTTCATCCATAATTGCTTCACTCCATCCTTCCTATAAATAACAGCAAAGTAAGCTGAAAATGTAATTTAGATCATATCACTACTTAAATCACTCTCCTACTTAAAAGCCATTAATATTTCCCATTCTTATATGGTAGCCGCTCCCACATGTGACTGATAAGCACTTCAAATGTGGCTAGAACAAAATGAGAGGTGTTTTAAGTGTAAAATACACACTGGATTTTGAAGCAATAGTACAAACAAACCTCACTGATAAAATACCGCATGAATAATTTTACATTATTACATCTTAAAGTCATAATATTTTTAATAAGTTAAATGAAATGTATTTGAAATATCAAATTACACAGTTTACCACCATTTGTTGCTTGTTTTCTACTTCTATTGCCCAGTTCTGGTCTCTATAATAAAGATTAAACATTTTACCATGATACACAGCCCCTGCCTCACATAGCATTTATCTACAATGCTGACTACATCTTATGGTCTTCTTCCACTTGCAAATGTGACTCTCCTCACATTCATCTTCTTTCAGTTGCTTGAACAGACCAAGACTTTTCCCACTTGAGGAACTTTGACATATCATTCCCTCCAAGTAGAATGTTCTGCATATTAAGTGTTGCTGCCTGAGAGATATCCTTTTTAAAGTACATTCTCATCTACAGGTGATTCTCTGTCTTATTTGCTTTTACTAAATGTCTTTCATTTCAACTGACAATTATTTCCTTTATTTGTCTGTTTGACTATATTTGGTCTGTCTTCTGCACCATCATTTAAGCTCCTTATAGCAAGGACTATGTCTATTTAGAGCCGTCTTGACTCCACACTGTCTTATGTAGTTTTTGGCAAACCTAGGTGCTCAATAATTTTTTAAATAAGTGAAGAAGTAGGTGAATGAGAGAAGATGCATGAAGTTTGAGTGACATCAGAAAGAATCTGGTAAACTTGACATTCTGCAGACACATTTCCATGTGGAAGTTAATATTGATGATATGACAAGTCCAGTATACATTCTGGCATTTGTATGGTATATAAATTTAAGTAGGAACAGATTGGAAATAAAATACAAACTGAGAGGTTGATCTAGTAATTCTAGTCTGTAAAAAATGCCTTAAGATAAAACAAAAAGAAAGGGAAAAGAAAGGCAGTACAGAGACAAAAGTGAGGATATTGAAGAACATGGATGAGCTTGGAGAAAATTATGTTTAGTGAAATAAGCCAGGCACAGAAAGAGAAAACCACATGTTCTCATTCATAAGTAGAAGGTAAAAATAATAAATAATCAATATTAATAATAAGTTGAACGTTCAGAAGCAGAGAGCAGAACTGTGGTTACTAGAGATGGGCAACAAGAAGAGAGGGGAAAGACAATGAAGGGTTGGTTAATGGATACAAAACAACACATAGGAAAAATCAGTTCTATTGGTGTACAGTTGTGCCAGGCATCTATAATTAAAAATAATGTACTGCATGTTATCAAATGGCTACAAGAGAGGAAAACAAATGCCCTCATCACAAAGAAATGATTAAGTTTTGTAATGATGAATATGCTAATTACCCTGATTTAATCATCACACATTGTATACATGTATTGAAATTGAAATTCAACTCTGTATGCAATGAATATGTATAATCAATACTTTTCAATTAAAACAACTTTAAAAATAAGAACAGATACAAATCAAACATGTCTAAGGAACTGATGTTGTAACATCAAATGAGAAATGTTTATTTTCATGTACAGATTGAGATTTCCTCTTTTTTAGGGAAGGCTTATGTACTCCATTCCTACTTTTGCATGAATATTATGTTGTGAGAAATTAATGAGGTGATTCATCCAGTGAAGGTAATTAGGGGAAAATAATAAATGTAGAAGTATCTTCGATAGGAAATAAGGCCTAGAATAATTTTTCAGTATCTCAAGTCCCAAACATTCCCTCGCTAACACATTCTATTTGTTGGGAGGGCCCTCTGTTCCCCTGGCCTTTATTTGTATCAGGAGACTTCTGCTAGAAGTACTCTTCTGGTTTCTTTCTCTACTTCTCTCTCACTCTTCATTTGTAAACTGGTAGGTCACCTTGGGATAAAGAACCATGCTCTGCTTCTTACTTGGATGACCTGTGCACAGGAAATCTCAGCTTGTCGAGGTATTCTCAGTGGGAGAGGTTTTTTCCCTTTCATGTCAGCAACTCCAGTGGGTCACTTCAGTTCAGAGAAGAATGTACTGCAAGCATATATGGCAGCATTCCAATCCAGGTTTGGATTGCCCGTTATTATAGTCCAATTTCTCTGAATCTTCTATTTTGTAATTAGTTCTGAATTTAGGAGGGCAAGGAAGGGCATTGTTTATTGTCCCCTTTTGAACTTCAAGACTAATACACACACACACAGAATCAACTTGGATTAATGGGGCTCAAAATAGTTATTGGGAAGATCTATGAGAGTTATAATAGCATTGACTAAGACAACAACCATAAATCCTTAATTCAACCTTAAAAATTGTTCCTATAAAATATACCTGTATCATGAAAAACAGAAACCTGCCTGCAATATTGAGATTGACATCTTGAAAATATAGCAAAGATTCCTCTAGCTTTTTCTCACTTGATATTTTTATTGAAGGTCAGGATATAATACCCTGCTCACTTTATTGCTATGGTTTAAAAGTGAGATTCCTGTTTTGAAGAAAAGATTCATTTTAGGGGATTGTGAACATTTTATTTTATGGTATTGATTTAATTTCAATGTATATAAAAAAATCTTATAATAAACTGTGAAGTAACACAAAAATCTTCAAGGCAGTCATCCATTAACAGTAACATGCCGATGACAGCATTCTGGAAACACAAGCCAAAAAGAGACAGGAAGACTGCTAACCATTTGCAGAGTCAGCACAGCATTACAGGTTGACGATAGGCTAGAAAACAATGGATGCCATGAATCAAACTTCACCAGACAAATTGTACACACTAATCAAACTTTACTGGCAATCTCTAGAAATTCTGAATGCCATGATATGCATTATCCTTCATTTTTTCTTAGGCACACTCATAATCAAAAGTAAAAAACAAAATAAAATATAACTCATATATGGATCTCTGAAGAGCAAAATCTAATATGGCAGAGAACCTGAAAGGATTACATGTAACTAGAGGGATTATTCAGCTATTTTGGATGTCTGTTTAGTCATCTTTTAAACAGAAATGGTGGGCAAAGACATTTAAAGCTGGACTTAATTGATTCCAACAAATATTTAATGAGTATCTATAATTTATTAAACCATCCATCATTAATTATAGTACATTTAACTATGCAAATAAAACTATGTGTTCACTTTTTCTGTTATTCAAAGTATAATGTTTTATTTTGTTTAATAAATATTGTATTATTGTGTATATTTTATATTTACAAGAAAAACTTTCTATGAGAATTTTGACCGATTGAATAGGAGCCCTTTTAGAATAGGACACAACTCCTGAGTAGGACACAACTACACTGTGCAAATAGCAGAAGATGCACAAGCTCTGTGCTAAAGAGAGTGGTATGTACAGAGGGCTACACACAACGCTCTTGTTACACAGAAGGTGGTAGACAAATGCTATTGTCCTTGCTGTTCCACTGCTTCTAGTTCATAAAGGAGATAGGCTTCCAAAAAGGAAACATACCAATAGGTATAAAATCACAAATTTTAATAAGTGATACAAAGGGAAGCTAGGGTAGAGAATAATGGGATACCTGTTATTTACAGTTAACAGTCAGGGTGGAGCTTATTGAGGTTTGACCTGAAATTGCACTTATAGTCAAACATATAGGACTAGGACACAGCCAGCCAGGCTGTAAGCAGGGGACTGTTTCAGAGACAGGAATTGGAAAAAGCTGAAGGCAGGGTGGGGGGAACAGGGGGAAGGGTAGGGTCGGGGGAAGACTGTGCACTTTTTTATTTGGGGGGGGGAATTGAAAAAAAAAGTATAGTGTGACTAGACCTTAGTGAGCAAGGGGAAATGAATTTTATGGTTAGATCAGTGGGAAAACACAGAAGTGTTTTAAATATGATTCAACAGTATTTGGCCAACATCTTGGCTGGGGTATGGAGAAGAAAATAGCGGTAGGAAAAATATGGGAAGGAGATTTGGAGGATAATACAATAGTCTAGAAAAAACGCTTTTGGCAAGAGAGTTAGAGAGACATGTATATTTTCCAGACTCAAAATAAATGCTAGATTTAAAAGCCAGTAATTCATTGCATGGTTAGGTTCAGGAAAAGGGAAAAGTCAAGAACAACTCCCAAGTTTCTGTTCTGAGCAGCTGGGAGGCTGGTTGGTAGTGGCATTTCTGATATGGGAAACACCGCAGGAGAAGCAGGTTAACTAGAGACAGAAGTAGATGGGAGATCAAGAAGCAAGAAGAATTGAGAATGAGGGTGAATGGAAGATATATTGATAAGACCATATTGATAAGTGAGATGACTGTGAGACATCCAAGCAGGTATGTGGTAACTCAAGTCGTAGGCTGCTGAAAGCTATAAATAGAGATAGTAACTGGACTAAGAGCACAAAGAATCTTTCCACGAATGCATTCATCTTTTAGATGGTTGAAGACATGCTTCTCTTCTGCACAGCATTCCTCATTGCTCCCCTCATACATACATACTTTCCTGGGAGCTTCACCTTCCTACACTGAAGCCACTTGGCTGCTGCCAGAGCTGCCAGGCAGTTCCAAGTGATCATACTATCATGATTTATTGATTTGCAGGGAGTGAACTCTTTTGCGAGCTAGAATAGAAAACTTTTCTGGCAATTTTGGAACATTGAGTAAGAACAATAAGTTAATCTTTTTTGTGTTGCTTGGGTCAAAAGTAGTAAAGTTTAAGAGCAAACAACAGTCAAGTTTATGCTCATGCAGACCAGAGAAATACAGAAGTTAGTTTCTAAAAAAAGAGAGAGAGAAGGTAAAATGAAAGAACAGTGAAAATGTGTGCAGAGAGTGAGAGTTAATATCATTTGAGTTGTTAATTACAGTTGGGAAAGTTGGGGCTGGGGTCCAGCCTCAGTCTTGTTCTTGGTTTTATGACTAACCCAGTGGGCTTTTAGTAATTCTCATTTTAGTTTAAGGTAGATCAAATTTTCTTTCTCACATTTACAATCCAAAAAGACCTAGTCAAAGAAAAGAGAAAACCAATACCAAGAGTAAAGGAAAATCTACTCAAAAGAAATTACACTTACAAAATATAAGTAGTCATAGGATCATAGTATCAGTTTTCAAGTCCAGTTTTCTTTCCTGTTTTCTAAAAAGTTTGTTTATTTGACTTTTGCATTTAAAAAATTATTAAGAATTAAGAAATCAAAAACAAAATCTTAAAACTCAAAGGTATATAATCACAGCCCGTGTATTTTTGTGTTTATTACTTGCATGTTGCTACTATGCTTACCTATTTTATCTATTTTAATCATAGTACCTAAGTATTACATGTATTTTGTTCTCAGCTCTTTTTCTAAAATTATATAATACACATTTCAATTTCAAATAATATAGATAGTAACCATTTTTAAAACTGGACAATATATTGTAGATGTTATTTATTATAGATGCAATGTTTTCAAATGTTTCCACACAAAGCATATTAAAGTACATAAAATCAAAAGTGAAAATTTTCTCTCCTCCCATCCTAGTCTCAGGTGTAGATTTACACAGTCGTAACTGTTCCTATTTTTATTTGTTCTTGATATTACAATGATAACTGTAAATATAATTTCCTCTATTTCTTGATTCATCACATGTAGACACCATTGATACTCCAGTAAAAATTGTGAGGAATTAGCATACTTTCTTTATTCCCCACTTTCCTTTCTCCTTGACCTTCCAATTTTCATTGGCTAGGTAATTTTAATAATATTGTTTTTAATTCTTCTAACAGTCACTAATATTTTAAGTGATCTGTTTAAACCTCTATTTCTTGACATGTCAAATTTAGATAGTATCTATTAACCTTCTTTCATGAACTCTTGTCCGTCCTTTGTCTCTCTTCCTCATTTCATATTCAAGTTTTATTTATCATTAATATTTATGTTGTCGGATACAATTACATTGTTCTACAACTACTTACAACTATATTGTCTTATATTTTTATCTACAAGTTTATTATATGTAGGAAAAAATAAGTTATGATGTTTTGATATATAAATTTTTATGGTATAAAACACAATAGCGTAGGGCCGGCCCGTGGCTCACTTGGGAGAGTGTGGCGCTGATAGCGCTGAGGCCGCAGGTTTGGATCCTATATAGGGATGGCCAGTGGGCTCACTGGCTGAGTGTTGTGCAGACCACACCGTGCAGAGGGTTGTGATCCCCTTACTGATCAGAAAAAATGAAAGGAAAAAAAAAAAAAAGACAATAGTGTAATTGGTCCCAAGAAGAAAAAAATGAAATTCAATTGATAACAATTTTCTGAGTAAAAAGAAAATCTAAGATTCAAGGACTAATGAAAATTCCTTTAATTTCATTCTTTTTTCTTTACATGTGAATTTGTAATGGGTATATACTATTTATTGCATTTTGCTGATATAACTATTTGTTAAATCTTGGGGTTGTTTAGACTAGTTTTTGAACCACACTGAACATTTTTGTACATAACTATTTTTACTTTGAATTATTCCTTAGGATAAATTGGAGGAGCAGAATTAATCAAATAGTATTTTGTGAGTATATTTTTTGCTCATTTTACATACTGGTAAGTTGTGTTCCAAAAGATTGTAACAAACAAAAATTTCATGGAAATGAACATATGTACAAGTTTTTCACCAACATTCCCTATATTGAATTGATATTTTAAAATATTGGCTATATTAGTAATATAACATATTATTTCAAGTTCATATTTGCTTATTAACAGGGAGAATGAATGTTACTAGGTATGTATACAGTAACTTTTCTTTATCTGAATATGTCTATTATATATATTTCCCTTCACACCCATTAACAAAAAATAAAATTCATTTTGAGAGTATTACATAAACCCTAGGAATGCCAGAATCAGAACAGAAGTTAACTTGAACTAAAACTACTAATAGTAACAAAATAAAAAGCTATAACTCAGCAAACCAAAATTATGAAAGACAATATCACACCTACCCTTTAAATTCATTTTATTACTAATATAGAACTCTTTTTAACAATGTCTATCACATGTGTCAAATTGCCTACTAGGCATGTCTACTTTTATATCCCCAATACACCACAATCTCAGCAAATTCTAAACAAAGCTTGTCATCTTCTAATATTTTTTCTTCTTTTAGATTCCCTCTACTACTGAGAGGCATCATTAAAGGATCTCCCAATAAAGACCCTAAGAGTAATCCTGAATGCTTAGATTCGCACACTCATCCATCACAAGTCAAAGGAATTCTACTTCCTAAGTAACTTTCAAATCTGTTCCTTCCTCTCTATTTTAACTGCCACTTCTAACTCCAGGCCCTCATATTTTTTCTCCAGAATCACCGCAATAACCTTCTAATAGTACTCCCTCCTCCAGTTCTGTTTCATTTAATATCTGCTCCATACCGTAGCTAAACTCATCTATCTAAAATAAGATCAGATCACGCTTCACTGGTTCCTTAGAAAGTCAAGATAAGTTTAAAATTCTTTAACATTATTTATTTGGTTCTTCATAATCTGGTCACTGGATATTTGTATGGTGTACCATTCCCCCAAGACACTATAAACCCCAGAAAAAAATATATATTACTTTCTGTTCAAGGAATCTGACAAGCTCTCTAAGGTGTCTTTGTTTTTTATTATACTGCACCCAAAGCCTATGTATACTACGTTTACTGTACTTTCTTCTTCACTTGGCTTAGAATCTTGATTCTTGTGATTTACGATGTAAATGATTTTATAGAGTTCAGTTCTTTTTGGATCTATAAAGTGAACTAGTTTGATTCCTGCAATTACAATGCAAATGGTATTTCATATTTTTATTCTTTTTGAAAGACCTGAGCAAAGCAAACCTGTGGCTCCTATTTATTCTTAGAGAGAACAACCTAGTTTGGGTTTAGTCTAATACTACTAATCCCTTGTAAAACAATTTTAATACAGAATTTCGTTATAATAAATTTATCCTTGGAAGCCAATTACCAAATACATCACTGAAGGAAATTTCTGCCTAACAAGAGGTAATTTTAGATTTGTTTAGATTGTTAACTAATTTTCTCCAAAAAGACAATTCTCAAGTGCCCCTATATATATATTGTCATTATTGTATATGATAACATCCACTGAGTTTATTATGAAGTACCTTATGGGTTTTTTTTGTTGATATTCTAATGCAAAGCAAAGAATATAGCCAGAATATTTTTTATTTTAACATTTACTTGTACATATTTGTGGGGTATAGTGTATTGTTTCAATACTTGCATATACTGCACAATGATTCACTTGGGGTAGATAGCATAGTTCAGTACCTATTAGTCCACCACTTCTCCCCTGCACTTCTGGTAACTATTATTCTACTCTTTACTTCTATGAGAACCATCTTTCTTCTTCTTCTTCTTTTTTTTTTGGTAGCTTCCATATATGAGTGAGATCATGCAGTATTTGTCTCTCTGTGCCTACAGCCAGAATATTTTAAAGAGTGACAATTTTATTAAAGAAATTTATTGGCAATTTAATTTAATTTTACTCTCATTTCATTTTCAACTCTTTTAAATACTTGCACCTGAAGTATGGTATTTTTGCTCCATTTTTAAATCAACTTAGTGACAGAGTATACATACAGAGGCTACATACTTTATTAAAAATGTATACACACAACTTTAGAGCTTTCAATTTATCTTTATTAATCCAAATTCATTAGTCTATTAATTTCAATCTAATTTCAAAGCTGTCAAAGCATAATTTTAATCAAACTACATACCAATTGAATTGAACTTCCCATCAAATCGTAAGTACTACCAACTATAATTACTCACATGGTAAAAAGCTGAGTGCAATATCTGGCCCATGAAAAGAATTTAATGAATGATGAACATAATCATCATTGGAATTTGTAAATATGAGAAGTGGTACCAGTACTAATTGATAATGAAGTGAGAAGATAAAGAAAAATAAAAGGAAGCATGAAGAAGGGAAAGGAAAGAAATAGTGGAAGAAAAAGGCAAAAAACAAATAGGAACAGCAGGTTGAGAGTGAAGGAGGGAAAAGGGTAAGTGGGATGAAGAAAAGGGACTGGGAGAGCAGAAGCCAATAGACAGTAAAGTCAGTGTTTCTTGCAATAAACAAGTTATTTGAGGGAGTAAGGAGAATTAACAAAATAAACTGGAATTTGAACAATTATTGTTTGTATTATGGTAAATGATGCCTTGGCAGTTCCAATGTAAGGCCGTGTACTCATGTTGATACTTTCATGTAAGTATGTGCATACTACCAATATATCAGTCTTTTCCTTTGATTAGTGTATTTCTTTAGTTTAAAAAATATGATAGGGTAGTTTAATTCATTAAAATAACATCAGGGGAAAACCCCACTGCCCAGAAGCAGGTAAGGAGCATGCTTGAGTCCCTTAGGACAGGCAGGAGCTGAGGGCAGCAACCCCTAACCAGAAGCAGGCAAGGAGCATGACAAAAACATCACTTCCACATGGGTGGCCCAGCACAACCAATGCCACAGCCATAGCTGCCATAAAAGTGGCTTGCTGCCACAGCAGTAGCCAAAGCTACCATGCAGGCAGCCCATCAGACACTCATCTGTATTGACACAAGAAGAGTCACCAGCAGAGACCAGAAAAAGAAGGAAGTCTCTCTTCTCAAAGCCCACTCTGGAGTAGTGGAAGAAGCAACTGCTCTACCAGGTGACCAAACATCAATGTAAAGATACTAGAAATATGAAATCTAAGAAAATATGACACCTCTAAAAGAATACAGTAATTCTCAAATACCAAACCCTAATAGAGTAAGAAACCCTTGAAATGACTGAAAAGGAATTTCAAGCAATAATCTTAAGGAAACTGAATAAGAGAAGACTCATTAGACAACATAATGAAATGAGAAAAAAAATCCAAGATATTAAGGAGGAAATTTACAAAGACATTAATGCCTAAAAATAGAATGTAGCAGAACTCATGAAACTGAAAGATTCACTCAATGAAATAAAAAACACAACTGAGAGCTTAAGCAGCAGGCTAGAACAAACAGAAGAAAGAATTTCTGATCTTGGAAATAGTCTTTTTGAAATAACCCAGGTGGACAAATAAAGGAAAAACTAATTTTATGAAGAAAATCTAAGAGAGCTAGCAGACAACCTCAAGCACACAAACATTCAAATCATGAGTGTTGCAGAGGGGAGAAGAAAAGAAAAGGCATGGAAAACCTATTCAGCAAAATAATAATGGAAAACTTCCCAGGCATCGGGAGAGACATGGACCTTTAGATTCAGAAGCTCAAAGATTCTTAAACAAATTCAACCCAAAAAGGTCCTCTCGAAGACACATTATAGTCAAACTGGCAAAGCACAAAGACAAAGAGAGAATCTTAAAAGAAGCAAGAGAAAAGCATCAAGTCACCCATAATGGAGCTCCTATCAGACAAACAGCAGACTTCTGAACAAAAAACTCTACAACCCAGAAGAAGATGGGATGATATACTCAAAATTCCAAAAGAAAATAATCTTCCAGCCAGGAATACCATACCCAGCAAGGCTATCCTTCAGAAATGAGGGAGAAATAGTGTATTTTCCAGACAGACAAAAACTGGGAGAGTTCACCACCACACAAACAGCCCTGTAAGAAATCCTCAATGTAGTCCTACATCTGGAATTCAAAAAATGATAACCACTACTACAAATACACAAGAAAGAACAATCCCACTATTAGAACAGAAATGCAAATATAAAAGAGAATGAAACTAAATCTTACCACCACAAAAAAACCATAATGACAATGAAACAAAAGAAAACAAACTCTCAGTCTCTTTGGTAGATGATAGGGAAATAATTCATTTTTCTAAAACTAGTAAGTAACAGGGAAGAGTCAAGCATTGATCCTGTCTTTCCTGTGTGAAATATTCCTCAGAGTAACCATAAATAGCTGAGGAGGGAACATTTCTGTCTATTCAAGTATCCCAGCTAGTAAATAAAGAGAAAATAAAATAATTAGAATATGGTATTTTGCAAACCCCTGTTAAAGTAATGGATTTAGCAAATGATCATCAATGTCTGCTAATGTTACAGAGAGACAATCAGACATAACGGGCCTCCTGCAGTAAGAACATATACCTCTGGAGCCAAATCTAACTTGAGTGAGACCAAGCCTCAGAATCCAGCAACCAATCACCAGGAAATGCATGGGATGCTGGAACATCTTAAACGATACTACTGGGATGGAGCCAGCAAATCCAGACCTTGGGAAACTTTATGGGATAAAGGGGGGAAATTAGATTAATGAGGAACCTGTAGATTAAAAGAAATTTAAGAGACAGCTGACATAGCAACCAATGCAACAAGCAAAACTTGTTTGGATCCTGATGTAAACAAATCAATAGTAAGAAAGAGGGAGGGGAAGAGAATTGGAGAAATTTAAATGTGTTTAATGTTTGTTTATATTAAGGAATTATTGTTGATTCTTAAACATGATAATATACTGAAGTTTTTTTTTTTTAATAAAAGAGTTCTTATCTTTAGAAACACATACTGAAATACATATACAGATGAATGCTGTGACACTGGGATTTACTCAAAATAATCCAGGGGGAAGGCAGAAAGTGGGTGAGGAGTACAAATGAGACTGGCCATGAGTTGTTGATTGCTGTAGCTGGATTTATTGTATATGTACTAAATTTTTCATAGTAAAAAGCTAAATAAAATAAAATAAAATGAAAATAAATAAATAAAATCAGAGTTTTAAAAAGGTTGAGAGATGCAAGAAATAATAATAATAATAATGCATGAGGATGACTTAGGTTACAGAAGATGTAATATTTACCAGTATTCAATAGTATCTTATAAAAGAACAAAATTTTGTATGAGATTTCAGAAGTCTCACCGCATGTTATTTATGTTTTAAATTTGTGAATTACTTAAAAACTGTATATAAATAGAATTTTCACAATGATTTATTAGCTGATGCTTGGCATTTTCATACTTCATGAAGTATCCTTTTAAAAGAATATTTATAAGGTCAGATTTCAGAACATTGATTTTCTATTTTCATTGTAAATGGACAATTTTTTCATTTTAAAATCAAAGTAGATTTTTAACTCTACAATAATATTATCTAGCTATAAAGTCAGTATATGTAAAATGATTACAGAAACTGAAAAATACAAAACGAAATTTAACCCATAGCAAATTGTTTGCATTTTTTCATGTATTATAAACTAAATCTCTTTTGTAACAGTGTTAAGAGGAGGGTAAATCCAGACATGGTGTTTGAAAGGTGGGGCCTTTAAGAGGTTATTACATTCTGAGGATTATGCCCTTGTGAATGGACTGATCCATTCATAGTGTAATGAGTATGGTTCTGATGGCTTTAAAAGGAGAACAAATGAGGAGGTTAGCATTGTTGCTCAGTCTATTCTCACCATGTGATACCCTGTGTCTCTGCAGGGAGTCACTACCAAAAAGAAGGCCCTCATCAAATGTGTTCCCTGGACCTGGACTTCTCAGCTTCCAAAACTATATGAAATAAATTTTGTTTATTTTTAAATCACTCAGTTTCAGTTATCTTGTTATAAGCAACAGAAATGGACTAATACACAATTTAAAAGAGGAAATAAGTTATAGGAAAAATGGTAAACCACTGAATAGAAGCTATTTACATAAATAATACATATTGAATATAGACACAAATTCATACCACATACATGCAAGAATTCCAACTTGCATGGGTTGATGCACCACCTCTTAAAATGATCCTTAGGACACAATAGGGAAAGAAGAAAGAATTCAACATCTAACAACAATGAAAACAGTAAGAAGTCTATTTTAAACTGCTGAGTGTGAGGTGTGAATGGCCACAGCTTAGGGCAGAGAAAAGCTAGAGGCAGAATTGGAAGGACAGTTTAAATTCTGCTGTAGCTCTCCTCATCTCACCCTTCTACCTCCTTGCCTTTGGACAGTTATTCCCTATCCATTTTTCTTTAAACCTCTGTGGGTATGTATTTTGGCAAGAATTTCTCTGGGTGAGGTGAAAGTAGGTGTGTGCTGACATGCTTTGGGCATTCAGTCCTTTACTTCTCAAATCCAGCCCCCCCCCCCCGGGTTTTTAGATTACAACCTTACAAATCTGCACATTCTATTCCCAAAGGATTCTCCCCACATTCTATTCCCAAAGGATTTAAAGGTGAAATTCTGACCAGAGTTGTTTCTTTGTAGGTTGTTGAAAAAAACAGTGATAACTCTGGGTGGTTAATAACATATGAGACTTCCTATGAGAAAACCCATGCCCTATGCCCTACCCTCTACATACACACATGTTGAACTACACTAGACTGACAAAGACTAGGGTCTGGACTATGGTCCTTCTCCAAGACCGAAGAACCAGTATTCCATAAGTAATATGAGCTTGCAGGCCGAATGAACTAGATTCCTGAAGACTAGCACTATCTCAAAAGATATACAATAAACTGAACAAAATAAATGTTCTCCAAAGCATAATATCAATACAGAAAATCAAATAATTTTAAATATATATGATGTACTATAATAAATAATGAATGAATAAATAAATATTTATGATATACTATAATAAATAATGAATGAATAAATATTTAAAAAGAAAAATAATAGGTTTATTAAAAACGTATACCTAATAAATACAAATTATGAAAGAGTTGGAGCTGCAATCTTAATTTCTGAAAAGCAAGCAAATAAACAAAATCTTTCTTTGGATGATTTACAAATGTATGTAACTTTACAGATTCTTTGTATACATAGTCCTGATCCAAAGTAAGGAACAAAAGGGGGGGGATAATATAAGAAGAGGGTGACTAGTAAAAAAAATTTAAAAAGAAAGATGAAAATTCAAAAATAAATGGCAGTGAAGATAAAATAGTAGAACTATCACCCTTAGACTAGTTACAAAGGAAAGTCTACCCGTATGAATCAGTTCTCATCTTCAGATTTTATGAGGTCAAAAATGAAATGTCTTTTTAGATCACTTCATTTAAAATCTACAACTGCATTTAATAAGATAAAAGAAACAAGTAAATTTTCATTGCAGTTCATTAGGCAATGAACATTAATAAAATGGGTTCTATGGAGTAAAGTGAAGGTAAAGGTAGTTTGCCATTACAGCAAGAATACAGCAGTGTAGACTACTTCCTAGTAGATCTTGTTGGTATTGTATTTCTAAGTAGCATTTAAGTTTTTAAGGATCTGCCAAAATGCCAAACAGTGAAACTTTAGAGCAATATTTGAAACTATTGATCAGCAAAGGAAAAATACCTTGCAAAATAAGAGTGTATGTACTGTTAACCTTACACTTTTTTGTTTCAGACAAATGAAAGCCTCAATCAGGTAGAATTCAAGAGAAACAATTGGTGAAAAAATAAGTGCCAATTTATAGCAGCTGTACTGATTTTTCCTTATTTCACTTGCCAGTTAGGAGGAAAAAAAGTATTTTAATATATTGGCATATTTCAAAGAGCTCCTTTCCCTGAGAAATATTTCAGTGTGAAAAAGAATTTATATCATTTATCTGATATAATTAAATCCAGAATTAGTCTTTATCAAAGTAATTTCTTGTGTTAAATAATTCATGTAGTTTCATGTATAAGTATTTTAAAGCTTGTGAATAATTTTCAAAGACTATATATGTATATATTATGTATTACTAGTACCAGAAAAGTAGCATTTTATTTTTAAAGCATTATTTTAATTTAAAAAATAAATGAAAACACAAAATAGAATTAATCTTTGAGTTTACCTGAAATTGAATCATATAAATATGTTTGATTAGCCATTGATTAATATTCATTTTTTCTAAAATAAACCTTAATATCAGTATACTATGCTAATTCTATATTTTTAGATACATTTATAAAATTGTCCAAATCACTTGCTTTTTTTTTTACTTATGTTAGTGTGATTACTTACATTTTTTCCTTTTTTTTTTTTGCTTTTTCTGTTTCACTCTCCAAGTAGATTACATTATTTGGTAAGCTTCATAATTTCTTTGGAAGTTACCTAGTGCTTCACAGATGGCAAGAATACCCCCAGACCTCCATCAGGACATAATCATTAGTTTATTATATAAAGTAACTACAGTATCTGTGGGTTTTATTCACAGCGATATTTATATTGGCTTGTTTCAGGCACAAAGATTATGGTACAGTAGTTTTTGCAACCTCTTTATGAGATGATGTGCACTATCTAATGCTAGACACGAGACGGGTTCACACAAACAAATGTCAAACCAAAACAAAATGAGTCACAATAATATTGCTTGAGATATTCAGAAACAGATTCAGAAAGGAAAACTCCTGTGAAAGTGATTTATTAGGAAGTATTCCTGGGAAAAATCAGAGTAGGGGAGTGAAGAAGTCAGAAAGGAGAGAGAAGTGCATCCAAAGGACAGCATTAAGATCTCAGAGGATGGCTCTGGCTCCATCCCACAGCAAAGCTCTGGAGAAAGGGGAAATTTCACTCCAGAATTGTCCCAATCCAGGGCAAGTCAGTGTTTAAGGAAGTGGGGCTGGACATGCCCACGCCTTTCAGGCTCTCAGTGTCTGCAGGAAAAATGGGTCTTTGTTTCCTAGAGCTAACTGACAAAGACAGGTGTTGGCTTCTGGGATGTACACAAAAGGTATAGGAATACAAGAGGATATGGACAGAGCATTGACAACACCTGCTACAATTTACCTGGAAGAAACTGTAGAGTCTAATCTTTGAAGTGACACATGAGGAATCTGATGCCCAGAGAGGTAAAATACATTTCCCAGAGACATATCTAGTAAGTGGCAAACAAAAGACCAGAATCCAGGTCTCTACCCCTTCATGCCAGATCACTTTCAATGGTAATGCTCTATCGGTACTAGGAACTTAATTTTGGTTTTTCTCATAATCACTATTTTTGTGAATTTATTATTTAACAGTATTTCTTCATAGAGTACTTGGAGGCAATCTTGACTTTTTTAATTCTAAAAAGATGAGAAGTTTGCTATTTAGCATAATATTTATCACTGAGTGTAAAGAAAAATACTGTAATGGGTTTTTTTACATTGCAATATTTACTCTTGAGTGTCATTAATATAAGCTATTTATAAGTCCATTTTCATATTTTATTTATGCTATCTACACTCTCAGCTACTCCCTTTAAATAAAAAAGGAGCTGACATTGAAGAACTGGGTTTTTGAAGAAAACTTTTAAAATTGTATTCGCATAAACTACACTAATATATCTTATTGAAATGTATGACACTGGTCAGAATCATGTTCTCCAGTTTCATCCATGTCATAGCAAATGACAGGATCTCTTTCTTTTTAAAGGCTGGATAATATTCCACTGTATATTGGTGGTTTCCATATCTTGGCTATTGTGTATAATGCTGCAAAAAAATTTTTTTTTTAAAGAATTTGCTATAGCAGTTTTCTGGATGGGTTTATCTTTCCCCAGCCCTATTTTTGAGTATGATATTTCGCAAAGTACTGAAAGAAATTCTAGGCTCATAGAAATGAATCATTTAAGTAAGGACTAACTGCTGTACGAAATGGTGATCAGGTTCGTATGATACTAAAGTGGGGAGAATGATGGGGAGGAGAGCCAGTAAGAGAAGCAAGATTTATAATCGCTGAGTGTTAACATCGTGTAAATTTACTACTCCTAGCAAATAATCAAGTCTTTACATTTCTCTAACTTGGCAGGTTCCGAATACTCTGTATTTCAAGAGTAAAAGTAAAACCGTGGGGGGAAAAGCCTGTAGAATTTAGAGTATAACTTGAAATCATTTGTAAATGTACTTTTTATATACAGCATTTTTCCCAGGCAATGCTGATATAAATTTTTTGTATTTCTTGATTTTTGTCTGTTCTATTATCTTTGCTTAATGTTAATCAGGTATCATTTTCATCAGTATGACAGTACTATGTAATACCAAACACAATTTGATTTTTAGAAATATTTCTAATATTTTAGGCAAAAAATTTTACGAAACAAATGAAAATAAATTTTTCTTTTTATAAACTTTCATAACTATTTACTGGCCCTGAAAAGGGAGACTAAACAATTGTTCAATATGGAGTTATAAATATTTGCTGATAGTATACTAATATCAAGAGATGCTGTACTGGATAGAAAATTAAGAACATCTGTTCTGTTTCTTTCTCTGTATAAAATACTTTCATCTCAAAACCACGTTTTTCACTTGAGATCTCCATGCCCATTTCCCAGGAACTTAACTTGATTTTGAATGAAAAGATATGCAGAAATATTAAAGCATTCCTCAAAGTTAAAAGTGATTTTTTCCATTTAACTAGTTAAAATATAAGCATTAAATGTTTTATTTTTCACCATTTGAAAATAGTATGAGATACTGATTCTTGTGGTAAGGAACAGAAATTATCAAATTGTGAAATATAAAACAAAACTGTAAGCCAGGGCTAAGTCTCCATCACACTTCCAGAAAACAGAAAGAATTGTTTCTCTGAATTTATTTTTAATGCCTTCTTTTCCACTACGCCTTCTACTCTTGCCCTTTCAAAGTATGTCTAAATCAAGAAAGAGCACTTAATATAAAAGTATAAAGGGTAGACTAAATCATTAATACAATAGTGTGATGAATCACAGATGTAAAAATTGTTTTCTTCCATAGTCTACTTTTTATATATCTACATGAGCTGTTTTTCATTGGCATTACAAGTGAACTTTTAAAATGCAGCTGTTATCAAGTATTACTTAATACACACGGGATTAATTTCTTTTCAAGAAAATAGTAAAGAAAATTGTATCTAAGAACAATGGTTTTATATTTACTACCATTTACATAGTTATGTATCCTGTATTCTTCCAAGGCCTGTAACTATATGAACTCAATTTATTCCTAAATTAATTTGCCTTCTCATTTGATTTTCACATTGGCTCTTTACAACTTCTT